>NW_003298841.1:925934-953140 GCF_000151645.1 Tuber melanosporum | reverse complement strand
GGGGTGGGCCGGGAAGGCCCCCTCCCCAGTGGATTGACACGGCCAGTACGACGCATTGATACTTGGGAAGGTTATCAGTCTAACCCAAGGGTATTTTGTCTTGCTAGAACTAAGGACTCCGTTAAAACCCAACAAAGAACATGAGCTGGCCCAAAGAATAACACGGGTGATTCCCCCAAACACAGTGTTCAATCCCCCCAATTGAACACGAAACATGTGAGTAGACGATAGACAGGAAGTGGTAGACATTTTACCAAAAGGGGCTCGTAAGCGACCATGATGAAGTGCTCGAAGTGACAGCATCAGGAGAAACCATCAAGCGACGAAACGAGAAGCAAACAAGTAGTCCGCCACGCAACACCTAACAGACCTCAATACCAAAGACGTCGGAACTACAGAGCGAACCCAGATATCTCCCCGAGAATCCGAGGCATCAAGGCCGATCATGATGGCGAAAGAAACGCTCGAGGCGAAGTGACGGCTAGGACAAGGAAAATTACTTAGAACAAAGCATGAACAATCTATTCTCCTCGGCCGCATGGGCCTCCTTTTATAGTATTCTTCCCACCCGTAGTCATGTGACCCCAAGTGGTCACAAGTGCAAAACCAAATCATAACAAACTAGTCATGTGACCAAAGTAGTCACATGCTCAAAACCCATGACCTCATAGCAAGGTCATGTGCAAAAACTCATAAACCAATCATAACACAATAAACAAGTCATATGACTCGACTTAGTCATATGCATGAAACCCATGACCTCATAACGAGGTCATGTGCGAAACATAAATCATATGTGCAAGGCATACCTGCAAGGCACACTCGCAAGGTGCAAGTCCCATGACTCATATTTGAGCCATGTGCGAAAGCATTACAAATCCCATATATAATAAATCATATGACTCGAATGAGTCATATGTGTAAAACAATAATATACCTGTGACTCATAACCATGTGTCACATGAAAACTTTTTCCTTGCCAAGCCACATTCGTGACAGTAGATCTCATTACCGGTTTCTTGGACTCTAGTTCCCGTTTCCTCTTTTGGGAGGGACCACCTTTTTTTATAAAGGATTTCTCTCTTTTTACCATTGGTTAATTCTTGTCTACAGGTTTCTTATCTGGAAATATTTTCATGGGTTTTGGTTTATCCCAATCTAGGTGGTCCCATTCTAGCTGTTCTTTCTTATCCCTTCCTGCTTCGTGAACTGCTTTTTCCTATTTTATGTTGGTATCATATTTGCTTAAGAAGAGTCGCCATCTGATCTTGGAGGGCAATTTCCTGTCACATGCCATATGCCAGGCTGGTCCTGTTAGTCAAGCTTGGAGATTCAGATTATGCATTTTTCCTATAAACATCTGAATGCCATTTTTATACTCGACTGATTCCATGTCCCGTATGACTTTACGTCCTTCAAGAGGGGCTTACCTATTGGTGAATTTGTGTTCAAAGCGCGTACATGAACAGAGTTTCGGGTCTGGTTCTTCTCCACAGAGGCCATCTATTGCATGCCGGTAACACACAGATATTGGATTGACCTGATTTCCCTTTGTTCTTGCCAGGACATAGATGATACGTTCCCGATCATCATCCCAAATCATAGGGTTGCATTCGAAGTAATCCACATATTAGATTAACCAATAGTAGACGTATGTACTAGTTTTTGCTTCGAAAAATAGGGGCGGATCTGCCAGTCATTTAACTGTTTGTGCCAATGTTTCTGCAAGCATATTGGCTGTTTCAGGTTGTTCAGGGGATAGCTCCTGCTTAAACCTGCATGGTCCTCCTCCACCTTTTCCTCCATTTCCATCGTTATCTTCATCGTCACTTCCATCTTCCGGGTCGCTGCCCGGTATTATAGGAGTTGGAGGTTCTCCTGCCCTTTGTTTCTCTTTATTTTGGGGAGGGATTTCCTCAGGTTCCTTTCTTTCTGCAGCATCTTCTTACTTGTCTGGGACTGACTTCAAGATAGCATGCCGACCACTTGGTTGCCCATTATCTAGTGCCTTAAGTTTGTCAAGAACTAGGAATAGAGTATTGGATATATGGGTCTGATTTCTCTGGATGGTACAGGTAAAATCACCATACCAATCTAAGTCCCTTTCTTGTCAGACGGCCAGATTAGATATCAAGGTTTATATTGCTTGATTGTGTTGGATCTGTTTTGCTCTAAACTCTTGGAAAGCTCGTTCCAGGGTAAGGCCTCATTCGAGAGCTTCTCGCTGCAAGTGGGTAGTTACCCCTTCACGATGCTCTTGTCATACATCTTGTACTGCTAATTTGGTGGCAATTTCCCCGTTAATCCTTTCTTGAATCTCTTGGACGTTTGTTTCCACCACAGTACACTGACATAATATAATAGCAATGTCACTATCATGTATATCTTATTCTTCCAGTAATCGTTGCTAGACTTCTATCAGCCCTCATGCATTGGCCTGTGAGTCGGCTGATAGAGTATCAAAGGCAATATTGGCAGTATCAATACTGGTTGTGATATCCTGCCAGATTTGACCTATGACAATTCCTACCCTAACAGCAAGTCTTGCAAAGTCTGCTGCATGGGTATTCAGACATGGTGTAGTAGATCGTGAAATAAGAGAAGGGCCTCTTGAATATGGAGGGATACTAGTAGTTTTGGCAGCTAGTTCTTGGAAAGGTTTGTGGAGAGACGGAGGTAGAGAGGACAAATGAAGGAAACCTGTAGAGTAATCATCTTTGGAGGTATTGATTGGTTCTCTGGAAAGGATCTGTTTAGGAGGTTGTACCATCTTCTATGCTTATTTACGAGCTTCTTCTTTTTCTCGTAGGTTGGCAATGAAGCCCGTGTTTTCTGAGATTTCCATTTAAGTAGGGTATGCGGCGGGACACTTAGTATCCAGGCCCTGTAATGAGGTAGGAGGAGGTAGGTATTAATACGAGTTTGGGTGTGTCCCGCGTCTCCAAGCCAGAGGTATAGTAGGAGGGAATTTACTACTAAGAGAACTTTCCTCACTAGTATCCCAGTCAAGGAAGAGTTTTTAAACAAATTCTGCTCCGTACCAGGTTTCATATAGCTTGTAAAATTGTTTATCAGTGGGAACTAGGTCGGAGTCAGTATACTACGAAGGAGTTTCTTGTACAAGAAATGGTATCTCTGAAAGCTTAAATTAACTAGATAACACTTAACTGATAGATGGCAAGCGTACCTTAGTCGCTTTTTCGAAGATTGAATTGGTTTGGGATAGTTCCTCGAGGGTATCTAGGCTAACTGTAATGTCAAGAATATCACAGTAGGCATGAATCGAATCCATGCAAAGTAGTAACTGATTAGACCAGAGAGCCTTGGTAACAAAGAGATCTAACAATATACTATTAGGGGGAGATAACCTGATAGACTTCAGAGTTGTCTAGGCCAATAAAAAGTCGTTGCAGTAGATGGAGATTGTCTAGGAATGCTTGGACTTCACTCATTTTGTTTATGACTACTAAGAGTGAAGTAGAATAGGTAAGGTAAGATAGAATCATGAAACAATATTATATTGTTAAGGTCTCTTCTCCGTTGCTTGATGATGGCTAAAGCTTGGAGGTACTTCGATATTTATATTCCACGTCTGAGTGTTCGCAGATTACATCTACCTATTATACAACTATGTATCTCTCTGATTATAACTCGCAATGTCAGGTATTCTTCAAAGGTACAAACACTTGTAGACCCTGAAAACTATCACACCTTGCTCAGTAATTACGATATGACTATTTAGGAACTATGTTATACCCAATAGTAATATTCCGATCATTAGAGTCTTTAGACTTATGGCCTAGTTCTTAAGTTAAACTGAGTTGGCCCCAATTGTATTCGCCATTAATGAAATGATCAGTGTTATCTGCGGCTGTATCGGCAAAAGGTAGTTGTCATTACAACCATCTTAGGTTGCCTGACTTCCATCCTTCATTACTCCTTACCCAACAGATAGATATTTTCCGAAGAACTTTCTACCAATTTGCAGGAAGTTACTTCACCAGATTGATAATTAATCCCGCGGTCAGCAACTCATAGTTGCTCTAGGTAACAGGGTTTCAATCGCTGTTGTAGTATTAGGAATCATACTCACAGCTACAACATGTTCTGAAACCTAGTTGTAACACTCCCTGAAGACTATTAGCACCTGTGGTAGTGTCCTTCAGAGTTCTAGACTCTCCTAGTGGATGCAAATGTATTGGTTTTTTGTTGAGATCCATTACCATTCGATACTGTCGCTTTGTGCAAAATCATCCTGTTACCTACGGCCTACAGCAAAGATGCTACATATTTGAAGCCTAGTAACTCTCTGAGTAGTTGATAGATTTACTTTCTGCGACCTTTCAGACCTAGCCGAAGGTCCCCTCCTATATATCCTGTGAAGAGGATCCGGTCGGATGGACGGCGGCAGCCCATACGGTGTCATTCTGACACCTTCAATTATCAGGTCTTATAGTCACAGGATGCCACTGAGATTGATATGTATGATGACATGCAGGCCCCATAAGGGCGTCGGAGAGCGGTATTGGAGACAAGAGATTCCAATTCCGAGTGGGGTTACCCTACTTAGGGTAGTTCTTAGGTATTGGATCCTGGTATTCCTAACAATATTAAGCTAGATACCCCCTTAAAATCCCACAAAGGTTGTTGCAGAATTGACACTTCTTCAATGTAGTTGATTTTCAACAGGTAACCACCTTACCTTTTACGTATTTTCAATATCTTGATGGCTCAGAGCACTATTATCTTTGCTATTACTTTTGATAATTGCAGATAGTCTGATATTTGTGTTACCTCTCGTAACTGAGAACCTTTTCTCATATTGCATCCCGGAAGATGTTTGTAGAGTATTTATTCAACTTATAGTATAGGAAAGAACGTAAGTGGTTGTGTAAGGTGTCTGTATCAGAGGTTTTTTTTTTTTTTTAGTATCTCATTTATATCTCCAGTTTTATATACAGTCAGGCTGGGGATCATATCAGCTGACATAATATAAACTTGTACCTCTATCCTGCCTTGTTCTCTAAAAGCCAGAAGAATAACTGTGATCTTAAAAAGGCACACACTAACAGCCAGGTACCCAATCCTCAGATCTCATGACTTAAATGCAAAGGAGTCTCGCTTAGAGCTACCTACATCCAACTAGTCCTTGGTTTAAAAAACATCTCCTCCAGTCTCCTAAATGGCTATCTACAAATAGTAAAGACTGAAAGGCCAGAAACATATTCTTCAAAGCAAGGAAATCTCCTATCTTGACAGTACATCCTCCACTAAACAGAAGAAAACCCAAACCAAAGAAACCTCAAACAGAATGTCGAAACCAACTACTCACCTACAACAACCACATTCCTGGCAAGGCCTATGGACCAAACCTCGCCTGTGAAGTCGAAATAATAAATAGGCATGTTGAATTGATAACATAAATGTATGTTTTGGACATATAGCCCTAGAGTGTGAGAAGGAGAAACCAAAAAGAAAGAGCGCCCACAGTAAGCAGGTGGTATTGGTGAAATGAGAGCCCCAAGCTGTCCATCTAGAAGGGCCGATGGGGCTGCCCAAGGTAGCCAAAAAGGATGTTGTAGTACCAGCTGATAGCAGTATCATAGTAGCCGACATTACTGAAGAGAAAAAGGGAGGGAGAGCCAAAGGCCCCCATGCAAATCCAACTATGACCGAACCATTGCCGTATTACTGGGTCACTTATATAGTCTATTGTTCACCGAGAGGTAGCATCACTTATGGAAGGAATCCCACTAGCAGTAGGGAGGTGGAGGGGCAGGGGGAGGAAGGAGACAGTATTCTTGAACTAAGCAACTAGGAGGGTATAGTCAAATCTGATCAGGAGACAGAATCCAAAGTTACTAGCTGAGGCATTCCTCAACCGGAATCGTATAAGTAGGGAGAAAGATGTCTACCACTGCTAGCACCAACTAGAACTGCAGAGTGGAGGCCTACAATGCCTAAGCTAGGTGAGTACCTATAAGTGAGACAGGACTACTGAGCGAGCCCAGATAACTTTCCCATCAAGCAGAGAAGAGACCAGTGAGGTAAAGGCTAAATAGGATAGTAGAGTTAATCGTACCACCAGGCAGGAACCATCACGGGGGCAGAGGGGAGTTGGGGGGCCCATGATAGTTGACTAGTATTGCTAAACTATGTACAATGAAAATAGGAGTGATAGAGCGTGCAGTACTGGAGGTCCTTTTTTTTTATTATTATTTTTTTTTTTAAATTTATGTATTCATTGTTAAGGTACAAGAACTTGCATGTAGTGCAATTTGTGGTGTAAACAAAACCTCAATCTCAAAAGAAACTATTATAAAAGAAACCAAATAAGTCCCTTCAAACTTCGTGAACAAGTGATATAGTAAGATGCATAAAGCTAAATATGAAGAGAAGTATTCCAACTAGTATAAGAGAAACATATTACAAAGAGAAACAAAGGAGGTAATGCTTCACCAGCAGCTTCTAAACTGGGATGGTGGAGTGATAGAAGAGGCGGGACTGCAGTTAACCCTGGTCTGCTGTGGATGATCCCTGAAAGTAGGCATCTCGAGTAGGAATCCTGTTGAAGTTGTAGAGATATATGATGTAGGCTCTTCCAGGAGGGGAGCCGATGAACAATAAGGCTATTCTTCGCTTAGGCTCTCTATTACTGAGAGGTCGAGGACTCTGGCATTGTTGAGCAAAGGGCAAGTGTGGATAGCATGGTGGAAGGATTCGGGCTCCGTCTCACAGTAAGGACAGAGATCTGAGGCGTCTGGGGCCTACCAGGAATGAGGACCTGCCAGGTAGCTTATTCCTGACCTCATTGTGTGGATGCGGCCAACTATGAACTTGCCAAGTCCCAAGAAGGGATGAGGAACTAGAATAGGCAAGTATTTGTAGTACGGGTAGGCGGGCACTGGTAAGAGCAGGTATGAAGGAGTAATGGTTTGCAACCCTTTTTGATTGACAGGAATAGGGGTCTCCAGAGGGTTCAAGGGGGCAGTGGCGAGGGGAGGACAGTAACAGACACTAGGAGGATGCATGGGAGGTGGCCTACCAGCTAGACCACTTAGTAGATGTAACAGGAGCTCCTTCTAGGAAGATAGATCCTGAGGTTGTGACTGCACTGAAATGAATTCTTCTACACAAGTGAACAAATATAATAAATGTTAAAATCTCAATTAGTAGTGTTTGAAAAAACAAAACGGTAAAACTTAATATTGTTAGGCCACAGCTTTACTCAATTAAGTCCTAATCTCGTGAGGCAGTTGATTGCCAGAGTAGAGGAGAACTCACATATATTTAAGTAAATTTCATATACAGCCAGTTGCTTTTCATTACTACTCTGCATTTGCGAGCACCCAACTCCCTTGTGCTGTCTAGTCAACCTTTATGGGTTGGACCAAAGATCCTTAGTAGTGAACTAGACTACTCTGTAGTTTGCTAACATCTCCCCAATAGAAGTGTTTTAGCTGCTGCATCTTTAATGCAACTGCAGGAGTAAAAACTCTTCTTATTACAGACATGTCAGTAGCGAGCTGTCATGCCCGAGCAGATGCAATACTAACTATAGTACTCTCTACCCATATACTCTTAGTCTTCTACAAGCATCTGTAGCCTATAAACATCTATCTGGTTCTACTCTATTCTATATCATTCTGGATGATAGTCAGGTAGCTTTCCCAATTGACCCCTTTGGAGGCTGACTACCAATATGCACTACCCACAGTCAATCCTCCTAGAAGCAAGTCTTATCATGACCTCAGACTAGTGTCTCAGAGTCCATAATGTATCTCTAATACTATTATACTTTTGGGACAACGAACTTGGATTACCTCCCCCATAGGCCTTCGGTAATCTCACATACTACTTCTGACTTCAACGTTGTATTACTCCGTCAGTTCCGATCCGTTTTACACAAAACTACCTGGAGACTATTCTGCAGGTTCCCCTCCACCCCTCACATATCCTGCGAACGGCTTCCTGTCAGATGGCCGGCGTGAGCATATAGGGTATTACAGGAGTATCTCCACTTATAGACTTTTACTAGACTTACAGCAACTCTCCAGGCTGTAGCCTATAGTACTAGGGACTTATAACAGGACTGGAGGGGGGTGTTAGCCACATAATACCAAGTTACAGCTTGTTTGGAGCTCAACTGGCTGTGCAGGAGCAATCTGCACATCGAGAGATTCGAACACTCTATATAGTTTCGTGTAACAAACAATCTAGTAACTTCCCCTAAAGACCTGTGTAATAAGTGGTACTTTCAAGATCAGATAACTTGGCTCCATAGCAGGATAATCCATGGCCTAAGGCAGGGTAACTCTGGTCCAAATGTAGGGTAACTCTACCCGGACCCACCATTAAGCAATTCATGGTAACTCCCAAATTGACCACTTACGTTATCCTACCCAGTAGTGTAACCACTGCTTCTTACTAGTACTTATCTACTTCTTAGTCTAGCGTAGCATGTCCAACTGAGGTAACTACATCAGCAAAAATAAATTGTTGCGTCAGTTATGTCCAGTATGTCAGATGCACAGGATGCACAGGACATTAATTGTTAACCAGAACACGACACAATGTTGTAATCCATATCAGGAGGCAACGTGACATAGCAACCAGCGCCGGATGCAACGCAAGGTAGTGAGTAGTATTAGGATGCTAGTTGACGTAGCAACCAGCGTTAGGATACAACTTGACATAGCAACGTGCGTCAGGATACAACCTGACTAGCAACCAGCGTCGGGTACAGCACCAATATCTCCAGATGCAATCCAATGCAGGGTTATGGTTAAATTTGTTTATATAGAATTTATAACTATTAACTTGCTAATAAATATCGTAAACTGGCCAGTGACCCCATTTGTGAATATCCCAAGGTACTACTTTACAGAACAGAGGCAAACTCAATCAATATCTATGGCGTAGGGACGTATCTTATACCTCTGTGTAGCTGGCATCGAGCGGAACATTGTCTTCTTAACAGAATTGGAATTGGGTGCCTGGCCATGGAGGAATCAGGCATCGAGTCTAAAAGCGCCAGGTTACAGAACAGAAGTGAACTCGATCAATATCCATCACGTAGAGACGTACCCTATAACATCGTGTAGCTGGCATTGAGCTGGACATTGTCACATTGACGGAATTGGAATCGGACATCTGGCCGTGGAGGAATCACACATTGAGTCAGAAAGTGCCAGGTTACAGGATAGAAATGAACTCTATCAATATCTATCATGTAGGGACGTACCTTAGACCACTGCGTAGCTGGTGTCAAGCTGAATATTGTTCCATTGATGGAATTAGAATAGGATATCCAGCTGTGGAGAAATCAGGCATCGAGTCTAAAAGTGCCAGGTTAAAGAACAAAAGTAAACTCAATCAATATCAATCATGTAGGGACGAACCTTATACTACTGCGTAGCTGGCATTGAGCTGAACAATGTCCCGTTAACAGAATTGGAATAGGATATCTGGCCATGGAGGAATCACCCGTCGAGTCTAAAAGCGCCGGGTTATCGAATGGAAATGAACTTTATCAATATCTATCGGGTAGGGACGCATCTTATACTGCTGCGTAACAGATTTGGAATAGGATATTTGATTGATATGTCTGTATGAGGTGGTTGTATGTGTTTGCCAGTGTGTTGTACGCTAGTAAAGTGTGAATATTTGAAAGCATATTATGGAGTAAACAGAAAGCCATAACATAGTCCTTGCACTGCCACCAGGCCATAGCTATCACTTGGATTCAGAGTGGAATGTAGGTCTAGTTTTGTTCTTTCAATCATGAACAGCTGAAAATAGAATCTTCCGGCACTATGCCTACAAATAAGATTAGAGGAACTGGATGCAAGAGGGCCATAGATGCTATACCCAGCTAATATCAGGAGAGTAGAAGACAAGGGACGACTGTCGAGATGAGGGAGAGATGCATTGGGAAGGTAGAGATCACTAGATCTGGAGAGGAAATTAAGATGAATGCGCCATTTAGAGATTGTTTAGATATTGTTACAAGGAAGTGAACTAATATGATGCAAGAGAGTGACAGATTCCCAAGCCTAGATATACAGGATGTGATGTGGGGCCAGTGTGTGGGCCAGGATGCTGAGGGCGCAAAATTGCATCGCAATACAACCCTGAATGCACAGGATGCCAGTGGGAGTCATGACTCACGTCATGACACACTGGATGCACAGGACGCAAGAAAGAGGCCGTGCATGTCAGGACGCAGTGTCCACGCATCAGACATAAGATAAACTTTTACTGATGTAACCAACCATACCTCAACTCAGTAGACTCTTGTCTACTACTATTCCTACTGCGGTAGTCTTTTGATACCAGTATGGATATAGGTTTGGCTAACTGTAATAGTACTCTGTAGAGATTCATTACAGTGGGTAATGGTGTCTAGAGCAAGGTCTCTTTGCACCGGGGGAGATGGCTCAGGGGTCTTCCAAGAAAGGGGCCTGTAACCTGGAGTGGGGCTCACCATGAGCAATTAGTAGTCTACGGGTGAGTGGTAGGGAGACATGGCAGGGAAGGAGCTGTAAAAAAATGCTGTTACAGGATTCCTTTCTGGTGGGTGACAAACCATTCTGAGGGTGGCTAGATGCTAGTAGTGCTCAATAAGATATTATATTGGTAGTAGTACCGACTCGCAGGAGAGGATGTCTGTTGGGATTTCTTTGAAGTATTTTGTAACCTACCTCTGGACCTGTCTCCAGAAGATAGCAAGGCAGTCTACCCTTGAGGCAGAGGGGTTAAAAAGGTCTGCACTATAGAGTAGGATTGGCCCTTGAAGGGAAGAGGCTAGGTGGTAACAGAGGCAAGGAACCAGATCTTTGCCTAGTCCTGATAGTCTGTTTACCATTGAGAAAGTGCCTTGAGTCAGAGCTAGGCATCTAGAAAAATGAGTGTTAGTTGCCTTGCTAAGGGAGCAAGATGCTGACTTGAATAAATAGCTAAGGCCCTGCTTGGTTGTGCTACACCCATTATATTTTTACATACAAATGACTGTTCACCTTCAATTCCAAAATAAAAGAACCAAATAGCCATTTAGCAATGGTAAAAGCCATTGACCATCTATTTCAGATACAGCCCTATTACAATGGTTACTATGCAGAATTGTCACATGTAAATATTTATAATATTATTATCCAGTAGAATAAATTTTTTATAGTATAATATTATCAACAATGCATCTTTAATTCCTACATCCAACAATTCCATTGTCAGTATGCAAGCCAAGGACAATCTCATGCATGCTGCTATCATTCAACAACGAGTCATGATTGCTATCAGTGTAGCATTATATGTCAATTTCTTCCTTTCTCGACAATATGTCCATACTTCTAGTTGTATCGGCCACCAATATACTGCAGAAATCCTCAGATCACATCTATGTCAAGTCATGGAGCTTATCTCCATACCTCTTACCACATTCTTGGATTTTTGGAACTGGATGATTCAACATGGCCTACTTTTACCATGCTGGCATATAAGTGTTGAGGAGCAACGAGTTACATTTTTGTGGATGATTGGCTGTGTAGCACCAAATAGGGAGACACAGGAGCAGTTCCAGTATAGTGGGGAGACCATTTCATGATGAGAAAATTACTTGTGTGATTATAAGTAGCTGTTAGCATAGTATATCTAATATTAAATTCTTTAACTACTAGTTATTTTCATAAGGTTTTACAAGTCCTCCTCTAACTTTACGAGACATTTGTCTGCTTTCTACCAAGCAATATTCTAGCTTGTATTCAAAATGACGAGAGTAAATGTCAAATTTTAGCAATGTTTGAGGTGAAATTGACAGTACCCATATCTTGGCTCATGTACCAAGCTCAGAGTATGCAGTTTATTGGAACCATAAGGTTATATCATCCCAAAATGTACTTGTCGGTAGCAATTTGGATATGTACATTTTCAATGTCTGTCCAGGGTGGAAGGGATCAGCCCACGATGCATGCATACAGGAAAATTCGCAGCCTAATCGTTTTCTAAAGCAGAGAATACTGTCTATCTTGCAGATGCAGGATATGGACTTCACAAAGAATATCTAAAACCATATCATATGATTTGCTATCATCTTTGAGAGCAATTACGTGCTTAACTTAGATAGCAAACAAACAAGGAACTCTTCAATCTCCGATATATGCAGTTACGAAATGTGATTAAGAGAGCATTTGGTATACTGTGTCATCGCTTTTGGATACTGAATACTGCTCCAGAATACCATCACGATATTTAGGCAGAAATTGTTCTTGTTTTATTTGCCTTGTATAACTTTATTCACCATCGAGCTAATAGGGAAGATGATGAATTTTATAGAGAGTCAGATATGTATCTTGAGGTGGATAATCATAATGGTGGAGAAGGCATACCAGGAGATAATGAATAGAGTCAGCAGTTTGTATCTACACTAGATACAAGAGAGATTATAGCAGATAGAGATCAATGGGCTATACAAATGTGGATTGACTACGTAAATTATTAAGTTTAACAGCATTTATAATGTGTATGGTAGGATTGTCCAGATGTTTTTGGGTATGACCTAAAGGCAGAATAGTTTTATCCTCTTAGACTTTTCTTCTCTTAGACTTGATAGTACTTGAGGACTTTGCAGTGGAATCTGAATCTATAATAGAGTTATTTGAAGTAAGTAATTTGGTAGATTGAAAGAGAGATACTCCAAATTTCGGATAGATGGTATGGCGTCCACTGGCTTGAGTATATTTAAAAGCTTTTCTCATTTTGGTTGCATTCGCCATTGGCCTGTCACGGAATTCCTGAATTTCTGGCTATTTCTGAATTTCCAGCTCATATACCTTATTAGTTGCAGTCACAACTCCAATTACCGGATCACATCCAAAGCCACTCAGTCCCTTCAATCAAATCTAATCTTTCACTTTTTCCACAGAGTTTCCAATCTTGTTTAACTCTTATCTCCAGTAAGTGGTGTATCTCTAGTCAAAACAGTCTGTACTATTTGTGCAATAGAATTCTAGACTTCGATCTCAAATTCATTGTCAGATATTTTGCCAGCTCTGATTGAATTGACCAACTTGTGTAATAAAACAGTTGTCATCTTAGAAAACCACACTACTGATTGTCTACAAGGGTTGTACGTTTTAGGGACTTTGGTAAAGCAGGATAGAACAATCTTGTCATCCGCAATCAGAGTAGAGTTTTGCTGACTGCTACTAGGCACTGATAGAGTATCAGAGGAAGACTGTAGATTTTCAATAAGGACAGAGTTATTGTCTGGAGTGTGTTGCTGGCTGAGAGTGGGAACATCTGAGGTAAAGGTAAAATTGAAATAGGAATCAATATCCAGATAACGAGATGCCCCTCCTTGAAGATTATTGTTATTCATTGAAGTGAGGAGATTGAGCTTAGGATAGTAGGAATAATTGTAGAGATAGTAGTTGTACTAGGAATGGATATTGGCAGTATGGAGGAAGGAGTAGAAGTTGTATGATAGTAGAAGTACTGGTAGAAACAGTAGCAGTAGCAGTAGTAGATGAAGTAGAAGTGGGACATGCTATACCATACTAAGCAGTAGAGTTGTGTCTGAAAGATCTACGTACCCCTCATGGCAATGGTACTACCACTACAAATAATGATATTAACTACACCAAAAAAATCATATCAGTATAATTTTAAAATAGATGAAAGTAGAAATAGAAAATAATAGTTTCCTAATGCAACCATTTTGTATAGCTTCCATCTGCATCCAATATAGCCTGAATTCTTTCAGACATTCTCTGAATGTACCTATCAAATGTCCCTTGGAGAATGAGGTCCCACTCTTTGCTACCTGAAATAACTCAGCAGCACTAAGGGGCCTTTTCTCAATCTTGAAGAATCGCTTTCTGAGTGCTGTTTTTGAGAATTGCCCAGGCATTCTCAATATGGTTGAGATTTGGTAAGTTGGGAGGCCAAGCCAATCTCTGATATCCACAGTTCTCCTGCAATTTTTTATTTTCTGCTCCATTGTGCCATGATGCATTATCAGCAGCCATATAGATGGTTTTAGGAGCCCTATTTATCCCTTCGATGAAGGGGATAAGATATAGCTAGTAGATCTCAGTTACATAGTGGTAGGTATTGAGACCAAGCCAGTCTCTCTTGCTGGTCCTTTTTTCCTCACACTTCTTCCTTACAAGAATCACCTCGGTCCTCCCTCCATGCATCATTGCAGCATATACACCTATATTGGTGCGTGCTGACTTAAATATAGGCTTTAAGTTCATTTCTTCCAACTCTTCACCTGGTCTAAGTCTAACCTTCCTTCCGTTTGAATTTGAATTATATCCAATTGTAGACTTATCCACAAAAACAACTCATTTTCAAGCTCTTATCTAGTTCCTCCTAACGCTAGCAAACTCCTTTCTCTTTTCCCTCTATCTTTTTCTCTAAAATGGCTTTTTTCTAGGTATTTTAAGCTTAAAAACAGCTTTTTTAGATATCTTGCTAAGAGTATCTTTTTCCAAGAGCAATATTGGCTTTGTAGGTAATGTCTTTTAATGCTAAATGAGGCTCAGTATCAATAATATTAAAAATTACTTGCCTTTTGGCATGAGTAATCTTAGTTAGTTTGCGACATCCGGGGGTGTCAAGGGTGTTTCCATTTCTGGATTTCCCATTTTTGACCACTGTTGAAACAGTTGACTTGGAAAGGTTCATAAGCGTTGAAATTTTACCATACCTCAAATCAGTATATTTATATAGGGCATAGATTTCCCTTTTCTGGTCTTCTTTAAGAGTTTGAGATGGTGGTGGTATGTTAGGCAGAGACAACTTGATAGACTTCAAGGTTGTCTAGGTCAATCGAGATTCGTTTCTGTAGATGGAGATTGTCTAGGAAGGCTTGAACTTTACTCGTTTCGTTTATGACTACTAGGAGTGAAGTAAAATAGATAAAGTAGGATAGAATTGTAAAAACAATATTATATTGTTAAGGTCTCTTCTCCGTTGCTTGATGATGTCTAAAGCTTGAGAGGCACTTTGATATTTATATTCCGCATCTGAGTGTTCGCAGACTACATCTATTTATCATACAACTATGTACTTCTTCAATCGTAATTCGTGACGTCGAGTTTTCTTCCAAGGTGCGGATACATGTGTACCCTGAAAACCATCACACCCTCTTCGGTAATTATGATATTTCTTCTTAGGAAATGTGCTGTCCCCAATAGTAATATCCCAATTAGCAGAGTCTTTAGACTTATGGCCTAGTTCTTAAGTTGAACTGAGTTGGCCCCAATTGTCTTCGCCATTGATAAAATGATCAGTTTTATCCACTGCTATATCTGCAAAGGTAGTCGTCATTACAACCATTGTAGGTCGTCTGACTCCGATCCTTTGTAACTCCATACCCAACCAACAGATTTTCTCTGGATGACTTCCTACTAACTCGCAGGAAGCTATTCCACCAGATTGGTAATTAATCCCTTGGTTGGCAACTCTTGGTTGCTCTCAGAGTAGTAGGTTTCAGTAACTATTATAGCATTGAGAATCACCCCATGGCTACGACGTGTTCTGAAATCCAGTTGCAACACTCCGCGAAGTTTGTTGGCTTCTTTGGTAGTGTCTTCTGGAGTTCTAGACTCTTTTGGTGTATGTAAATATATTGGTCTCTAGTAGAGATCCTTTACCATTTGATACCATCTCTTTGTGCGAAATCGTCCCGTTACCTACGGCCCATGCCAAAGGTGCTATGTCTTTGAAGCCAAATAACCCTCTGAGTAGTTGACGGAATCACTCTGTTCCACTTCCCAGACCTAGCCGAAGGTCTCCTCTCATGTAACCTGCGAACAGGATCCGGTCCGACTGACGGCGACGTCGTATATGGTGTTATTCTAAGACCTTCAGTTTTGTGGTAGATACTAGATACAACAGGACGCAACTGAGATATATATATATGATGACGCGCGGGCCCCGTAAGGGAGACGGAAGGGGGTGTTGGAGACCAGAGATTCCGATTCTGAGTGGGGTTACCCTACTTAGGGTGGTTCCTAGGTATCGGGTTCTGGTATTCCTAACATGGTGCCATGGTAGGAGGAGTGGTATTGAGGTGATTGATGGCTGGGGCATTGTCAAGAGATGTATATAGACTGGTCAGACATGACTGTACATAGGTACTAGTAAGGAGCGGTGATTACCCTACTGGGTAGGGTAACCCTAGTAGTCAATTTGAGAGTTATCCTGAGTTGCTCAGTGGTAGGTTGGGGTAGAGTTACCCTATTCAGCAGGGTCACTCAGGGTGTTGTTACCCTATCTTCAGACTAAAGTTATCCTGCCTTGGGCCATGACTTACCCTGCTATGGAGCCAAATTACCTTACCTAGAAAGTAACTTGTTATGCAGGACTTTGGGGAAAGTTACTAGATTGTTTGTCATGCAAAACTACATAGGGTGTTTGAATCTCAAGTTGTGTGAATTACTCCTGCACAACCACTTGAGCTCCAAACAGGCTGTAACTTGGAGTTGTGCTGGCTAACACCACCTCTGGCCCCAATATAAGTCCCTAGCATTATGGGCTACAGCCTGGAGAGGTGCTGCAAGCCTAGTAAAAGTCTTCAGGTCTGGATACTTCTGTAACACCATTTACACTCAGGCTGTCTGCCTAACCGGAAGCTGTCCGCAGGATACAGGAGGGGGTAGAGGTGAACCTGGAGAATGGTCTCGTTAGGTGGAGACAACCTGATAGACTTCTGAGTTGTCTAGGTCAATCAAGATTTATTTATGTAGAGGGAGATTTTCTTGGAAGACTCGGACTTCATTCATTTTGTTTAAGACAACTAAGCGTGAAGTAAAATGCGTAAAGTAAAGTAGAATTGTAAAAACAATATTATATTGGTAAGGTTTCTTCTCCAGTGCTTAATGATGTCTAAAAGCTTAGGAGGCACTTCAATATTTATATTTCGCATCTGAGTCTTCATGGACTACATCTATTTATTATACAACTATGTACATCTCTGATTGTATCTTGCAATATCAGGTATTCTTCAAAGGTGCAAACACTTAAAGACCCTGAAAATCACCACACTCTCTTTGATAATTGCAATATAACTAATTAGAAATCATGCTGTTCACAATAGTAGTTACCGGATTATTAGAGTCTTTGGACTTGTGGACTAGTTCTCAAATCGAACTGAGTTTGCCCCAATAGTCTCTGTTATTGATAAAATGATAAGTTTCATCTGCAGGTTGTATCTGCGAAGGTAGTTGTAATTGTAACCTTTCTAGATTGACTGACTTTAAACCTTTATAACTCCCTATCCAGTGGATAGATATCTTCTTTCCAGGACTTCCAACTAATTCACAGGAAGCTATTCTATCAGATTGATAGATAATCCCTCCGTCAGCAACCCTTGATTGCTCCTCGTAGTAGGACTTCGCTCGTTATACTAGTATTTGGGATTACTCCCTCAGCATAACGTATTCTGAAGCCCTGTTGTAACACTCCGTGAAGTCCATTGGCTTCTACGGTAGGGTTCCTCGGAGTTCTAAACTCTTCTGCTTATCATAGAATGGGTGCGAATGTATTGGTTTCTTGTTGAGATTCTTTACCATTTGATATAATCTCTTTTGTGCTAATATGTCCTGTCACTTATGGCCGAATATCAAAGATGTTACATCCTTGAAGCCTAGTAGCTTCCTGAGCAGTTAACAGATTTACTCCTTTCAACTTCCCTGACTTACGCAAAGGTCCTCTCTTATAGAACCTGCAAATAGGTTCCGGTTAGACAGACAGCCCTAACATATACAGTGTTATTCTCTTACCTTTAATTCTGTGGCATTATAGTCATGTGAAGCAACTGGGATCAATATGTATGGCGATGTGCGGGCCCTCTAAGCGAGTCAGAGGGGAGTGTTGGAGACCAGAGATTTTGATTCCGTGTAGGGTTATGCTACTTAGAATGGTTTCTTGGTGTCGGATCCCGGTATTCCTAATACAGGCTCTCTCAACTTAAGCCTTCATCCTGAATTTCTTTTGGATACATATAAAACAAATTAAAACATTAAAAATCAAATTAAACAATTGATTATTGAACTTTAAACATTAACTCCTTTAGGACCTGATGAGGACAGGGTGAAAAACCTCCCACATTTCCTTAGCCACAGTGAGAAAACCTTTTCCTCGTAGTCCTTCCCCTGCCTGGCGTGGTATTTCCGGATTATTATGATGAAATTCTTCCACCAATTCCCTTGTATTATCTACACCTGTGGTAGGTTCCCAGGTCTTCTCGTCCTCGGAACAATCTTGCCATTTAAGAAAGTACCACAGTTCGTGTACCTCTTGATAGTGACCGCATACTCTCTTTCGATAAGAGCGAATCTCACTTCTTATGATTTTTTCTATTTCTTATTGTAAGTCACCCTCGATATCCTTGGGATCCCAGGAAGGTTGTTGTCAGTCTTGCTAAACCCATTCTCTATAAGATTCTAACAGATATATATGGAATACTAGATGTATATTCTATTGATCCGAAATATTGAATTTGTAAGTACGGTTTCCTCATTTTCTAAGATCATGAATGGCCTGTATAATTTTGAACTAAGCTTCTTTGACTTTCTACATGGAGAAATAGTTTTTGCATTTAACATTACTTTATTGCCGATTTTAAAGTCTGGTTGTTACTTGGTATTTCTATCGTAATATTTGGCTATAGCTTCTCGTCTCTATTCATGTGACTACCTTGCCTGCTTATGGATCATTTTTATCCAGTTCATGTAAAGTGTGGCTCCTGGATTATGCGCTTCATATTCCTTCATTCATTCAGTCTATTGATGAAATCTATAGTTTACGTAGACAGAGGTTATTCCATGTGCATCAGTTGCTGAATTATTGTAGGCATGTTTGACTAGAGGTAGCAATTGGTACCAGTCATCCTGATTATAGTTGATGAAATATTGCAAGTAATGTTCCAGCACTTGGTTGGTTCACTCAGTTTGTCCCTCTGTTTGTGGATGGTATGCTGTAGACATCCTACTTTTTATATTTAATATTTTATACAAGGATTTCCAAAATTCTCCAGCAAACATTGAATCTATATCTGAGATAATTTCTGTTGGTAAGTTATGTAGCTTCTACATTTCCTTTTAAAGACTGTAGTCATATGCTTTGTAGTGGCTGTCTCTTTTAATTTAACAAAGTGGGCCATTTTTGTAAACCAGTCAACTACTACTATAATTTAAGTACAACCTTGACTTTGTGGTAACTGCATAACAAAGTCAACGGATATTGATGCCCATGCTGCATAGGGTATTGACAGTGGTTGTAGTACACTATATTTTGTATGTTGTGGGGATTTGTTATATTGACAATCATCACATCACTGTATGTAATCATTTACCCAATCTGCCAGGCATTTCCAATAGAAGTCTCTCATAATTATTTCCTGAGTTTTTTCTTGTCTGAAGTGTTCTACTATCTTAGCATCTTGACATCCTTCAGCTATTGTTGTATAAAGGTCCTGGTTTTTTGGTACAAATAGTCTTTGCTTGTAGTAAAGCAACTCGTCAGATAGGGTCCAGTCTTTTGGAGAAGGTTGGCCATTGTCTTGCGGTTTCTTCAACTTCTTTTTTCTTTTAAGCCATTGTCTATTCCTGGGAATTACTTTTAGGTTTTGTTCTAAAAATTCCAGATTGAATTTCTTCAATTGATCACGTGCTAGTATAGTGCTAGTCATGAGGGTTCTGTTACGGTTTAGTACTTATATAGCTAGATAGAGAGATCTTAGGCTTTGTGGTTTTCTTAGTGGATTGGAATATGGTGGGATTAGTTTAGCGCAAACCGCAGATGAGCTAAAGAATATAGTTTTGGAAGTTGTAACGTGTTTTCTTTGTCAGCACACTTGTGTGCTCTTGGGTAATTCTATTTGCTTAAAAAGGTACCGAGCCGCCTTTCCTAGTATTTTTCTTTTCTTTTCTTAGTTTGTATCTTTTGTATTCTGACAACACAATGATATCTCCTCTCCAGTCTTGCTCCTGTCTCCTGCCTCTGCTCCTGAGCAGCTCCTGCCTCTGCTTTTGCCTCTGCTCTCACCTCTGCTTCTGCCTTTACTTCCACCTCTACTCCCACCTCTACTCCCACCTCCTTTTCTAGTTCTTATTCTATTGTGCTCATACCCTTTGGCTACTCCCTGGCCCTGTCATTCCCATTACAGGTTCATTTAGGTACTTCGGCTGCATCATACCAGTATATATTCTGGTCTATTGCTGCATGTAGTTGGCTTACTACCAGTTCCAATTTACGGATAGTAATAGCCCTTATTGCAATGTCTGTATTTCTGAATCTTGATATACCTCTTTCAGTATCCTTCAGGTTATCTGTTTCCATTATGTTAGAAGTATTAATTATTTCTATTACCTGCTGGGCAGTTCAGTTGCTGGCTTTGATGTAACAGTCGGCAACTCTGCAGTTGAATAGTAACACTTTGAGTTCTCCGGTATAATCTGCATCAATTCTACCAGTACCTGTAGAAATACAGTATTTGACTGCTAATCTACTTCTTGGAGCAATCCTCCTATTAGTTCCAACTTGTAGCCCGATTGCGATACCAGTCCCAACAATTAGTTATCACTGTGCCAGGACTATATCTTCCTGTATAGCATAGAGATTGTGGCCTGCTACTATCCTTGAACCTTTGGTTGGTAACCTTACTTTTATGTCCAATCATATGACTCAAATTATAGAGTCGGAGTTGTTCTAATTTGTGGTTTCCTGTATATCCTCTATGCTTATATAATCTGCTGTGCTGCGCGCTATTAAGCCTATTTGAATTTTTCCTTTTATAGTTCTTGTTACCGAACTGACTGGGAAAGGTTCGGGCTTCAATATCACTTGTTCATGATACGCAGCTCCCTCCTCAGAACGGTACTCAGGCCATCTACTGAGTGCATCAGGTTTGCCTCCTCTTATCCCACGACAGTAAGCAATTTTGAAGTTGTAATCTACTAACTTCTGTGCCCAAGGGATTTGGTGTCTGCTCTAGACCTTTGAGGTGAGGAAATATTGGAGGTTTTAGTGATTAGTATACACAGTTATTGGTTTTTTGATTCCAACCAAGTATTGGTACCATTCTTTGAATGCTTCCAATATTGCCAATAGTTTTTTTTTTATCGTGGATCTTTTAATTTCACTTTGTGCAACTGAGTTTGTGGGAGCGGAAAGATACAGGATGTAGACTTGTCTCCACAAACTAAGAAAGGATACATTCTAAGGCGAAGTTACTAGCCTCCATTTCCATCACTACTTCTTTTTCTGGAAAGAAATAGTACAAAATTGAGGCCGAAGTAAATCTTCTCTTAAGTCTCTGAAAGGCTGTTGCCTATTCTGGGCCCTCTTAGAACTTCTTAGAATCATCGTTCAATGTCTCAGCTATTGGAGCACAAGTTTTTGAAAAGTTTTCAATAAAACGTCAGTAGAAATTCAGAAAATCCTTGGAATATTTCAACCTCCTTAACTGACGTAGGTGATTTTTTGTTTAAAACTGAATCCATCTTTCAGGTACTCATAAATACCCCATCGACAGCTATCATGTAGTATAAGTATTCCACCAGTTTAACTTGGAAGAAGGATTTTGTTATTGAAATCGTGAGCTTAAAATCAGCTAACATTTTTAACACTTTTCTTACTAGTTCAATATGTTCCTTTTCATTTTGGGAATAGATGAGGATATTGTCCAAGTAATATACGACTTCTTAGTCAAGAAAGTCCTGAAGGACTTTATTCATCATGTCCTGAAACAAAGCTGGAGTGATGGCTAACCTGAAAGGTATTACATTATATTCGTAATGTCCATAATGTGATCAGAAGGCCGTTTTCTACTCATTTCCTTCCTTGATTTGAATACGGTTGTAACTATCTTTAAAATCAATTTTGGAAATGATACTAGCTCCTGCTACGCGATCACGTAACTCTGACATTAATGACAGTGGGTATTTGTTTAAGATAGTTATCTTGTTCAGATTTCGGTAGTCCACTACCAGTTGTAGTCTTCTATTTGCTTGTAGTGTAAAAAGAATTAGGGTACCAAAAGGTGATTGACTTCGCGTAATCTTCCCTTGTTGTAGCATATCATCAAGGTATTCTCTTAACAGCTTAGGTTATTTATCGAACTGAGGATAGATGGGTCCCCACAAGGGTTTTACATCTTCAACTAATTTAATTTTGTGATCGAAGGTTCTCCTCGGTGCTAATTTTGCAGTCGTTTATAAGAGAAATAATTTCTTGAATATCCAGTAATGCTTTGAGAGAGAATCAAAGTTGATCTCGTTAGAATCCTCTATTGTTCTGACTTTTCCTATTGGGATCTTATTTTCATACCAAGTAACTGTTTCATTTTATTCGAACATATCCACGATTCGTTCATCTTCCTCTTCCACACATAATTTGCATTTGAGATCCTTGAATTCTCACTTTGTATGTTCTCCAATATTGGATAAGAGTTGTTCTGGATGCTATTACCTGAAGGGGATCATCATCCCATAGTCGCCTGCTGCTGTGATTTTGCATGCAACTTTGGACAAGTATTTGTTTTATCCTATTTCAAGCCAAATAGGAGGCGTATAAAACTTTCCTCCCGATAGAGCTGACACTCCATCAAAGCCTTGAATGTTGACCAGATTTGGTCTCTCTGTGAATGGACTTCTTAGTTCCTTTGCAAGGTCTTTGTTGATTAGGAACACATTAGATCCTAAATCTAACAGTGCTTGTACTTTGTGGTGCTGATGATTGGGGTTGAGAATGTGAATATAAGCATGTCCCTCAGGACAGCTATATCTTGTAGGTTTTGGTATGCTAAAAGCTCGCTTCTTTCAGTAAGGTGTTGAATCGCTGTTCTGTCGTTTCAACATATCTGAGGTTTGATAACAACTGGGATGTTTGTTACTGTGCCCATGCAGTTTCCACCATTCAGGTCTCTTCAGAGAAACTTGTTTCCACTTAGTATATTAAGCAGCTCACTACTAGCGGTCTTCACCCCCTGCTGAAGGGTTCCCATACCTTCTACTTTTACTAGTTGTGGAACAAATCTATATGGTCTCCACGATGGTCCAGATATTATGGAAACAAAATCCAGGTGGGTAGGGCTGGTCGGCTGTCTCTTTGATAACCTCCCCAGGCTTGTTCTCCACCCTTACTTAATTATAGGCAGCGTTCTCACTTTATCGAGTTCCGTTCAGCATGGTACCTAAGAAGTAGTAATTAAAGGTAAGCTCTAGAGCTCTTATACCTATTTCTCACATAGATCAAAGATATGCTTCGCTTTTCATCTAGATCCTTCATCTTAGCCCTACTGTCACTGCCTCCAGAACTCTTGGTACTGTCTGTTTCCTGTCTAGGTTTTGGTCCTTATTGGAGACCTTTCAGTTTCCATGTCACGTATCTGACTACTCCAATAAACATGCATTAGGTTATTAGTGTGAGCTTGCATCACTCTCTTAGGAAGCATAGAGGTGCTCCCAATACGTATATTGTTATCTATTGATTTCCTTGACTTTGTGGCAAGAGGGACATGTGTCTCCCACTTAGATCAAAATTGTAAGATTGATTTCTTCGCTTCGACATCTCCATTTTCTTTGCCACTCATTTCTACTCCTAGAGAGTATGTCTCTTCTAAACTACTCGAATACCATCATTGTCAGTACCAATGAAATAACCTAAGTCCTTTCTTCGACTTCACCTAGTTCCTAGAGTTTGTTGCTTCTTGAAACTTGGGTGGTAGAGATCTTTCTGGAATAGTGAGCTATCGCCACCATTCTGTGTCTTGGTGTCTTGAATGGACTGTCATCTTCCATTGTTCTCAACACCTCAATTTGTCACCAGTAGGTTTTGTACTTGTGGTTTTTCTTTCTGCAACAAGTGTAATTACTATTCCGCTTTCTTTCGTCAATCGTTGATTGAGAGATACCTTCGTGGGCCATTTTGAACATCATATGTGTCAACTTCATATTCCTAGTAGAAGACCTCTGTGCTAGTTTCTCAGGTTCTGGTTCCCATTTTTGCTTTTTGCACTAACCACCTTTCTTTATACTGAGGTTCTCTCTTTTTACTTGTGCTTAGCTCTTGTCCGAAGGTTTTTTTGTCTCAGAATCTTTTCATGGGTGTTGACTTATCCCAGTCTAGAT
Organism: Tuber melanosporum; assembly: GCF_000151645.1. Classification (NCBI taxonomy): domain Eukaryota; kingdom Fungi; phylum Ascomycota; class Pezizomycetes; order Pezizales; family Tuberaceae; genus Tuber; species Tuber melanosporum. The sequence goes on along the minus strand of NW_003298841.1, from coordinate 929,000 downwards.
GGTCCCATTCCTGTTATTCCTTCTCATCTCTTCCTACCTCCCAGACTACCTTTTCCCATTCTCTGTCAGTGTCATATTTATTCAAGAAAGGTCACCATCTAATCTTGGAGGACAACCTTCTATCGCATGCCATATGCCAGGCTGGTCCTGTTAGTCGAGCGTGAAGATTTAGGTTATGTATTTTTCCTAGATATGTCTGAATATCATTTTTATACTCCACTGATTCCATATCCAATATGGCTTTACGTTCATCTTCTAGCGAGATGTACCGACTGTTGAATTTGTATTTAAATTACATCCATGAACCCAGTTCCAGGTCTTATTCTTCTCCTCGGAGGCCATCTATTAACCACCAATACTATACTATTATTAGGCTGACCTGATTCCCTTTTGTCCTCTACAGAGCATAGATGATACCTTCTCGATCATCTTCTCCAATCCTCTGATTGCATTCGAAGTAATCTACACCTTGGGTTAGCCAGTAGGAGACTCATTGGCTGGTCTTTACTTCAAAAAAGGGGGGTGAGTCTGCTCGTTGTTTAATAGTTTGGTCAAATGCTTATACAAGAATATTGGCTATTCCGCATTGTTCAGGGGTTAGCCCCCATTTAAACCTTGATAGTTCTTCTCTGCGTTTTCCCTTATTTGAATTGTTATCTCCATGATCACTCCTATCATCCAGGTCACCACCCAGTATAATAGGAGTTGGTGGTTCTCCTTCCCTCTACTTCCTCTTATTTTGGGCAGAGATTTCCTCTGATTCCTCCCTTTCTGCAGCATCTTCCCATTCTTCTGAAACAGACTCAAACATAGCATCCCGACTACTTTGTTGTCCACTATCTAGTACTTTAAGTTTATCAAGTACTAGGGATAAGGTATCGAATATATGGGTTCGATCTCTTTGAATAGTATGGGTAAAGTCACCATACTGATCCGAGTCCTGTTTTTGTAGCTGCTAGATTGCATATCAATGTTTATAATGCTTGATTCTGTTGGGTCTGTTGTGCTCTAAACTCCTGGAAAGCTTGTTCTAGGGTGAGGTCTCATTCAAGGGCTTCTCTTTGCAGTTGGGTGGTTACCTCCTCATGATACTGCTATTGTGCATCTAGGGCTGCCAATTTGGCGGCAATTGCCCTGTTGATCCTTTCTTGGATTACCTGAATGTTTGCTTCCACCACTGTACGCTGATATAGTATAACAGAAATGTTGCTGTCATGTATATCTTGTCCTTCCAGCAATCGTCGCTGGACTTCTATTAGCCCTCGAGCATTAGGCTGTGAGTTGGCAGATAGGGTATCAAAGGCAATATTAGCAGTATCAATACTTGTTGAGATAACCTGATGAATTTGTCCTATGACAATTCCAACCCTGTCAGCAAGTCTTGCAAGATCTGTTGCATGGGTACTCAGATGTGGTGTGGTAGATTGTGAAATGGGAGAGGGGTCTCTTGAGGATGGAGGGACACTGTGAGCTCCTCTGGCTTGTCCTCCAATAGGTTTCTAGAGAGACGGAGAGGGAGAAGATGAATGACAACAAGGTGTAAAGTGATCATCTCCTGAGGTATCCATAGATTCTCCTGGAGGGATCTGTTTAGGAGGTTGTGCCATCTCCTTTGCTCATTTAGGAGCTTCTTTTTCTCTTAGATGGACTACAAAGCCTGCGTTTTCGAATATTTCCATTTGAATAGGATACATGGCGGAATATTTGGTATCCTGGCTATGTCATACGGTAGGAAGAGGTAGGTAGATAGGTAGAGAGCCCCAACAGCAAGGAGATCTAACAAGATACTGTTAAATGGAGACAACGTGATAGACTTTAGAGTTGTCTAGGTCAATCAAGATTCGTTTATGTAGACGCAGATTGTCTAGGAAGGCTTAGACTTTACTCATTTAGTTTATAACTACTAAGAAGGAAGTAAAATGGGTAAAGTAAACTAGAATCGTAAAACAATATTATATTATTAAGGTCTCTTCTCTGTTGCTTGATGATGTCTAAAGCTAGGGAGGCACTTCAATATTTATATTCCGCATCTGAGTGTTCGCGGACTACATCTATTTATCATATAACTATGTACTTCTTCAATCGTAATTCGTAAAGTTGAGTTTTCTTCTAAGGTGCGAACACCTGTGGACCCTGAAAACCATCACACCCTCTTCGGTAATTACGATATTTCTTCTTAGGAAACATACTGTACCCAATAGTAATATCTCAATTAGCAGAGTCTTTAGACTTATAGCCTAGTTCTTAAGTTGAACTGAGTTGGCTCCAATTGTCTTCGCCATTGATAAAGTTATCAGTCTTATCCACGGCTATATCTGCAAAGGTGGTCGTCATTACAACCATCGTAGGTCATTTGATTCCAACCCTTTGTAACTCCATACCCAACCGATAGATTTTCTTTGGATGACTTCCTTTTCACTCGCAGGAAGCCACTCCACTAGACTGGTAATTAATCTCTCGGTCAGCAACCTTTGGTTGCTTTCTGGGTAGTAGGTTTCAGTAACCATCGTAGTATTTGAGAATCACTCCATGACTACAACGTATTCCGAAACCCTGTTGCAACACTCCGTGAAGTTCGTTGGCTTCTTTGGTAGTGTCTTTTGGAGTTCTAGACTCTTCTGGTGTATGCGATTGTATCGGTCTCTAGTAGAGATCCTTTACTATTTAATACCATCTTATTATGCGAAATCGTCCCGTTACTTACGGCCTATGCCAAAGGTCTCATACCTTTGAAGCCTAGTAATGCTCTGAGTAGTTGATGGAATTACTCCGTTCCACTTCCCAGGCCTAGCCGAAGGTCCCCTCTCATATATCCTGTGAACAGGATCCGGTCGGACAGACGGCGGCGACGTATACGGTGTTATTCTAACACCTTCATTTCTGTGGTAATGTAGTCACAGGACGCAACTGAGATTGATATATGTGATGACGCGCGGGCTCCTTAAGGGAGCCGGAGGGGGGTGTTGGAGACCAGAGATTCCAATTCCAAGTGGGGTTACCCTACTTAGGGTGGTTCCTAGGTATCGGGTTCTGCAGACCCCGCCTAAATGTGTGGCCTGGGTTTCG
>NW_003298841.1:923393-925784 GCF_000151645.1 Tuber melanosporum | reverse complement strand
CCCAATAGTAGTGATTCAATTATTAGAGTCTTTAGACTTGTAGACTAATTTTCAAATCGAACTGAGTTTGCCCCAATAGTTTCTCTTATTGATGAAATAATCAGTTTCATCTGTGGATTGTATCTGTGACGGTAGTCTTAATGGCAACCTTCCTAGATCACCTGACTTTAAACCTTCCTAACTGCTTACTCAACCAACAGATATTATCCGGAGGACTTCCTACTAATTGGCGGGAAGTCATTTTACTGGATTGATAGATAATCCCTCTCTCGGCAACTATTGGTTCCTCTCAGTAGTAGGATTTCACTAGTTGTTCTAGTATTAGAGACTAATCCCATGGTACAATGTATTAGAAACCCAGTTATAACACTCTGTGAAGTCCATTGACTTCCATGGTAGTATTCCTCAGAGTTCTAGACTGTTTTGGTTATCATATGGTGGGTGCAAATAGATTAGTTTCTCGTTGAGATTTTTTACCATTGGATATACTCTCTTTTGTGCAAAAACGTCCTGTCACCTATGGCCTATATCAAAGATGTTACATCTTTGGACCCTAGTAACCTCCTCAGTAGTTGACAGATTTACTCCGTTCTACTTCCTAGACCTGGTTGAAGGTCCCTTCTAATTTATCCTGTTAACAGAATCTAGTCGTACAGACAGCCGTGACCCAAACGGTGTTATTCCTACACATTGAATTTCTTGGCATTATAGTCACAGGACGCAACAGAGATCGATATGTATGGTGACCTGTGCATTCTATGAGGAAGCTGGAGGGGGTTGTTGGAGACCAGAGATTCCAATTCCGAGTGGGGTTACCCAACTTAGGGTGGTTCTTAGGTAACTGATTCTGGTATTCGTAACAGAACTCAAGAGGGGGAGGATGAATGGTTTGTAGAGGCACTGTAGATGTTGGCTATCAATTGAATGAAATGAGAGAAAAAGACATAACCTTGACTATTTATTTGTTTGTTACTGGACATTTTCATACCATTGAAGTCCATGTCGGCATTGGCAGACTAAACACATCTCATGAGGTCATAATAATTCTGAGAAGATACAATTTACAACAGTCATCTTTTCCAAGCCTACATGTCACGAATGTCACTGCACCATATGAAAGGGGGCTCATTTTGAGTGAATGCAGGAATGTATGGAAAACTAGTCAAACAATATACGCTATGATAGAACCCTCCAACGGAGAAACCTCTGCCAACATCCCACTTTGGAAGAGGAAATTGGCAAATATACTATTGCCAGCCAATCCCACTATCAACGGCACTTTTCCACCCATGAGTATACCACGAACACATCGCTGTATTCATGCCCTAGCGATTTCAACTGCTGGAGGGGTGGTGGAAGACATTGGGTATATTTCTAGAATGGTGGGGGTGAGTACCCTGTTAGAACCAATCAATTGAACTTTTGGAAGATGCTGTTTCCCATATACCCCTGAAATACCATCAATAGTCTTCTATTTAACAACCTTTTCAGAACAAGATAATTTGTAAATATAGAAAACCCTAATATATAAACGGCTAGTTTACAGTGGCCTACACTCTGGATGTAGAATTAGTATTACATTGCATCTCTAAAACTGCAATTGCACACTTCTCCTTTATTACCACCTATGCCTTTTTCCGAACTTATATATCCTTGTTCCCCTCTCCACCCATTCAAACCATCTCTTTGTCCACATACCTGGCCTCCCTCTCCACCATTCCCTTCTGCTGCCCCCTCTTTTCCTCCTCCAATTTGTTATGAGTATCAATTTTGGCACGCCTCTCCCTAATCTCCATTTTCTTCTAAAGCCTTGTGACTTCCTTAACCTCATTCTTTCAAGCCTCTTGAGAGGTCGTGATTTTATTGTTATCAATTGAAGGGGCAATACCAAAGGCGGCTGATGATTCTTCTATCTGCCCATCTCATCTGTGATATTACAAGCAGTTGTTGTAATTGGGAGACTTTGATAGTAGTAAGTTTGTGGTACAATTGTGGGCGGGCAAGTGCTACTGAGTATAGGAGTGGCTGAAGAATAGCATTTTTTATGCAACGTCTCTTCTAGGCAGAGGAGGATGTCAACATGGGTTTTCCCAATTGAATTACATTTACATAAGAGAAATTGAAACAGTATCTGGGTGATCATAGTATACAGGTAGTGGTAGTACAAGCAGCAGTAGAAATAAATCCAATAGACTAGAGAGGGGAGAACAAAAGCAACAAATGATTGAAATTTGAAGAAAGAAATTGGGAGCAAGTAAAAGGCAAAGTAGAGGAGCTAGTAGTACAAGGCAGAAGTTTTTCCAGGCCCCCCTCTCCCTGCCCCCACCCTCCTTCCAGCATGCTATACCTAAGTCCAATTTATGAATCGAACGATTGGTTTACCTCCAAGTA
>NW_003298841.1:909729-923154 GCF_000151645.1 Tuber melanosporum | reverse complement strand
ATGTTTTATACCTTCCTTGGGCTCCCCTCTAGGGCCTCTCAATATCGGGCAATCCAACTCTTGACCTCAAAAGGCTTAGCGCACGATCTGTTGCTCTGAGCTCCTCAGTGTGCGGAAGAGACCTTTCCATCCATTCTTTTAGATGCTTGAGAATATACTCAAATTCCTCGTCCATGTTTTCTCCTTCTGGGATACAGTCCCCCAGTAATTCCCCTAACTTAATCCCAAATTCCTTAGAACCCGAGTCCTCAACAGCTGGGGTGGGAAAACATTTCGTTGTAAAAGATTCACAAATGTTGTCTCCTGTAGCTGACGCCCTATAAACATGAAGGTCTACTTCAAGATTACCCACTAAAGGACACCGCAGCTCGCCCTTCCGATTCAAGAGAAGCAAGGACTGAGCTAAGTCACTAGTATTGGTCTCCTTGCTTATGCTCTCAAGTAGGATTTGTTCTTTATTGGAGGTAATTGTCGTGGTAACCTCATTATCGGAGTTGTTAGACATAGTTGGTACCTCAACTGTATTTTTAGTGAATGTGACAACTATGACAACTTGTGTTTGGCCTCTAGTAAGTAAAAGCCATAGGTGTGCATCTTGGATAAGTTGGGCATGGCCCTCAGCCCAACTCGCTTCACAAACAACTGTGGGAAAACTTCCATTGCCTGACTGTACATATGCATCAGAAAGCTTCTTTGATGCACCAGTAGGATTCCCTGGGAAACCTAAGAAGGCTAGTCATAGTTAGTGAAATTAAAGCCAAATTGTGGATTCATGTACAACATACTTGTTCCTGAGGCCACAGTAATCAATTTTGAAGCTTGCGAGAAGCCAAACCGCTGACCAAGAGAAACAAAATAGTATGTGAGAAAAATATTTGGAGTGAGTCATGTATTGGGAGTGACATGCATTTGATCAAAAATTCCGTCAAAAGGAAATTATATTCAAATCGCCACTCCCTACTTTTGAAGAACTTTGGGTACCGGGACTTCCAATTGTTCAGTTGAGTTGCAGAAATGTTTCCCAACTTTGACCGACCTTCCTTGTCAGATTGAATTCATAACAATTTGTCAAGTTCAATGTCTGTCAGCTGGGACGGCAATCCGATTATGAATGCAGGAAGAGGGGGAAAGTTGATGGGTATAATATCTAGTGTTGCCAAAGATATTGGAGTAATATCGGATTCTTTTTCAGGACTTCCTTGTTCCTCCTCGTGGCAGGAAGATGATTGCAGAGAGAGGACTCTAACCTGCAGTTGCTTATTCGATGATTCAGAGGGATTGAGCTGTGGAGAGGAGGGTGGTGAGGAACCATTTTTCGAAGTTGTTTTTTTTGGCAATTTTAGTTGTTCTGGTATGTGAATATCCTACGAAGATCTCAGGTAAGATAAATCCTGCCCATGGAGAATAGGTCCAGATTGTATTATCAAACGAGGGCTCACCCTACCCTCCCCTAAAATGGAGTAGTCTCCCTTAAAATTGAGGCTCATACCATGAACCTACGTGATATGATCACAACAGCACGTGTAATTTAGCAGGAGAAAAGGAGGTGGATATTTGATGACATATTTGTAATGGAAAATAGTGTGAGGAATTTGCAAGACAAGTGGTATGTACTCGTACCGCTGAGATGAAGTCGCGCACCCAAATCTAGTAATGATCATCAAATCAATTAGAACAACCCATACCTGATTGTTTAACTATACATAAAAGTTGAACATGAAGGTCTTGTTTTCCCTATACCAATTCTAACCATTGAAATTATTTCCTCCCTGATGAAGAATAACCTGTTACAGTTTTACGTGAAATGATAAACACTTTTAATTGATAAATTCCTGTGGTAAGTTCTTCCAAGATCTTACAAGTGCTGCCTTCGCCGAGTCCACGGTCTCCTGACTTGTGCCCACAAACCTCTAGGTTGATATTTCATCTTTCTTGTAGTTCCAAAGTGGTTCTATTTAGTTTAAATATGGTGATTGGGATGGACAATCTAAGATAATGATACCTCTTCCAAGACACTCCTCCTTATCAATATACTGTACAGTCTGATATGCAGGAGCATTGTGGTCTACCAAGTAAGTTAAAGCCATGCCTATTTTTTCTTTACATTTCATCAATCCAAGGATAGAGCTTTGTGCGTAGGACACACTCTCTGTAAGAGACCAAATTTATTCTCCTCTTACTTGTAAACCTGAATTGCTCCTCATTAAATACCTGCTCAAGTTGCGCCATTTGTGTTTATGCTATCTGGTTTTTGCCTCCTCTTAATTTTGAGTATCTACCGCAGCATTCACATTTTTTTTTTCAAATGTCTCTCTTCTAAAGTATCTTCAATACAGGCCTGCTGTTGATTGTAGAGTTGCCGATTCTGGGGCCAATAGTTTTCATTAAAAACTACCTGGTAAAACTGGGTCTTTTCCTCCTCTGTATCTTGCTCCTGTATATAATATGAGCCTTTTTGACCAAATACAATAGCTCTCCAAAGCATGACTGTAATTACTGGTTTTTCATGATTATAGTCATGAATCATGTAGTTATTTGAGTTGTGGCTGACATAGCGAGAGATGTTCCACTACTGTCGGGGTGCATTAAACTTAATCCAGGTTTCATCTGTAAATACAATAGTATTTACTGCAATTTTGAGAGCCATATGCATAAAGGCTGACCGGGACTCAATATGGGCAGCAGTAAGAGAAGGCTTGTGACTCGCTTTACTTTGAAATACATGGTACTAAGTATGAAAAACCTCCTCTGAGTCTAAGATCAATCATAGATAATTTCTGGAAATGGCATAAGCCAGTATTCTTCATCTTTCTGTCTTAGATTTTGAAGAGCAATGGACTCCGAATATCCTTTGGGGAATCTTTGTTAATTTCCTCCTCCATAGTTATCTTTCAGACATACTAATATATGATCAAAGGCACTTGGATCTGAGGCACGTTCCTGTCTGTCACACTTAGCTCACAGACTTTGAATACTAAACAGATTCGAGTTTAATATTTTACCTTTGCTTGATGGACAATGTCCATCATTGTCCTCTTTTTCACATTTAACCTATTTTCTATACTCGCAAAGGACAAATTTCCAGCCCAGTTCAGAGCTAAAATGGCAGCATGCTTCATTAAAGAGACCTGAGTGGCTCTTCCAATTCCTGACTATGTGAACAGCATAGTGGAGACTTTGTGAAAGGTTTCTGGATGTGAATCTGGTGAGGTTCTGGACCAACAAGATTACCAGTATTTGACTTGGAATGTGAAATCACAAAATCTCTATTGAAGGTAGAGAGATGTGGTCAGAATGGTGATTATAGGAGTTCATTGAGCCATGGTGGCATTGGCATTGCCACATAATCCACTTTATCCTACTACATTCAGTATCTCATACCGGATGTCATCCTCTTTCTTATTGGCCTGATGATTTCTTCCTGTTTTGGGTGTGCAACTTCAACTTGGCGGCGACATCAACTTGGCGGCACGGGTAGAGTGGAGACTGGTGCGGAGAGTGGAGCAGGTTGTGGAGCGAAGTGTGGAGCGAAGTGTGGAGTAGAGAATGGAATGGAGTAAGCAGAGGAGTAGAGTGCGGAGTGGTATGTGGAGTCAGGAGTAGAGAGTATGGTGCAGAGTGCAGCAGAGCAGAGAAATAGGAGTAATTATAGACGGTCACGTATACATCTTCACACCAACTAGACCATCTCAGCTGTAAGAAATGGAAATTATTTCCATGATAGCAGTACACTCTTTGCACATTGAAGAAAGACTATATTAATTCCATATATTTAACTAAAAATAATACCCTCTACAGCACAGCATATCACTGCCTCATCATTTCCACCCATGGCTTCTTCTGATGATACCTGTAGAAAGGATCAGTAGAAGATTGAAACAAGGCTACTTTCTCTATAGACCTCATCCTATCGTGGTCACCAGATCTCCCTACCACACTACTCCCCTCCTCCTGTTTATTCTACCTGAGAATGTGCCTCAGCTTCCAGATCAGATATACAGGTTTTGGAATGTTTCTAGTAGTGGGGGCATAACTGGGGCAACCCCGAGCTACTACCTCTAGAAACGCAACTACTATTATTGCATGAATTCCCAACAGTTTCTCAGGTTGTACTTTACTTCCACCACTAGTTACCTCTTTAGTTTCGCTTCAATTGAGCAGTGTTTGTAGGAGGTCATGCCGGCCTTCATATAGCTGGTTGATGTAGAGTCCAGTCAGACCAGATCAATATGAAACCAACCTGAGCTTTGGAGGCCAAGTCATTTGAGAGCCAGCAGGCTTCATAGTGTAATGGGTGCTCCTTCTGGGAAGATCGATCTCAAGGTTGCGACCACAATGAAATGAATTCTTCTGCAAAGTGAACAAATATAATAAATGTTAAAGTCTCAACAATAGAGTTTGAAGAAACAAAACAGTAAAACTTAATATTGTTAAGCCACAGCTTTCACTCAATTAAGCCCTGATCTTGTTAGGTAGTTGATTGTAAGAGTAGAAGAGAACTTGAATATAATTAAGTAGATTTCGTATACTGCCAGTTGCTCCTCATCACTACTCTGTGTTAGCATGCACTCAACTGCCTTGGGCTGCCTAGCTAAATTCTACGGGTCAGACCAAAGATCCTCCATAGCCAACCAGACTACTCTTGTAGTTTACTAACATCCAGCCGATAGAAGTATTTTAGCCGCTGCATTTACAATGCAACCGCAGGAGTAAAAACTCTTCATATCGTAGACATGTCAGTGGTGAACTGCCATGCCTGAGTAGATATGACACCACCTATGGAACTCTCTACCCATATGCACTTGGTCCTCTACAAGCATCCGCAGCCCCTCTACATCTACCTAGTTCTACTCTATTCCATATCATTTCAGATGATGGCCACGTAGCTCCCCTGATAGACCCCTTCCGAGGTTGACTACCAATAGGCGCTACCCAAAGTCAACCCTCCTAGAAACAGATCTTATCACGACCTTAGACTATTGTCTCAGAGTCCCTAACGATTCTCTAATACTATTACACTTTCGGGGCAACAGACTTCGGTTACCTCGCCTACTAGCCTTCGGTAACCTCACATACTACCTTAGACTCCAATGTAGTATTACTCCGTCAGTTCTGGTCCGTTTTACATGAAACCACCTCGAGACCATTCTCCAGGTTCACCTCTACCCCCTCGTATATCCTGCAGACAGCCTTTAGTGGGACAGATGGCAGGAACGTATATGGTGTCACAGGAGCATCTCTCCTTGAAGACATTTACTAGGCTTACAGCAACTTTCCAGGCTGTAGCACATAACGCCAGGGACCTGTAAGGGGGCCGGAGGGGGGTGTTAGCCACCATACCTCCATGTTACAGCTTGTTCGGAGCTCAACTGGTTGTGCAGGAGTGATCCGTACAACCTGAGATTTGAACATCCTATATAGTTTCATATAACAAACAATCCAGTAACTTTCTCTGAAGTCCTGCATAACAAGTTACTTTCAAGGTAGCATAACTTGGCTCCATAACAGGGTAACCCATAGTCCAAGGCAGGATAACTCTAGTCCAAAGGTAGGGTAACTCTACTCAGACTCACTGTCGAGTAATTCAGGGTAACTCTTCAATTGACTACTTACGTTAGCCTGTTGAGTATAGTAACCACCGCTCCTTACTAGTACCCGAATACTTCTTAGTATGGTATATCATGTCCAACTGAGGTACCTAACCAATAGTACCTCTAGCCGGTAGACTCAAGTCTACTACCGTTCCTACCACAGTAGTCTCTTGACACCTGTATGGGTGTAGGTTTGGTCAACTGTAATAGTACTCTGTGGAGTCACATTATATATAGATACCTGGAGGCACCGGTAGGCTTTCAGCATATGCCATGGGATTAGTAAATAACTTCTTATTGTGTGGTACCATCTTCAGATACATGTTAGTAGATGTGAATATCTGAACATGCCTGCAGATATCTGAAGATGTCAGTAAATATCTTAAGATACTGCCAGATATCTAAAAATACCTTAATATATATACAGAGATTCACTAAGATCCAGGCAATAACTAAATATATGTTCTGTTAGCTTAACTTTGGGACAAGTCAATAGAAATCAAGAAGAGATGTTCCCAGGTTTCCCAACATAGAGAACAGTGCAGATGCAGGTCAATTTTCTATCACTTGTTATAATTTTAGATGATGATTCGGACAGGGTCAAAGCAGCATGTTGAAGCCATAAACGGACTCTTGGAGTCAGGTTTGACTCCATGACCAGATATTCAGTATACCCTTAGAAGACATCTTTTCACCAAGTAGAAGAACTTCGCAAACCCCACTAAGGGCAGATTTTCACACACCATGCCAACTTAAAATACTAGAAGCCAACACAATACCTCAGACTCAGACACCAGGAAGATCCCACAAACTCCAATACCCAATACAAAGATAACACTCGCATATTTTTCATCAAGTCAGGCACCCCCGCAAAACCTATATAACTTACATTATTATTTTTACACCAAGCCTGAGCTTATTGATACTGAGTTAAACACCAAAACCCAAGCAAAGTCGTATTAATACATATTTTTACACAAAGCTGCTATAGAATATTTTCACCAAGTTAGGTACCACACAAACCCCATAAAGCTTATATTATTATTTTTACACCAAGCCTGAGCATATTTATGTCGAGTAAAATGCCAAAACCCAAGCAAAGTCGTATTAATAAACAAAGCTACCATAGAATATTTTCACGAAGTTAGGTAACTCGCAAAACTTATAAAACTGATATTATTATTTTTACACCAGGCCTGAACATATTATTGTTAAGCTGGATACAAAAACTCAATTCTAGCCATATTCTATTTTTACACAAAGTTGCCATAATATTCTAAAACTATTATTTTTTTTTACACCAAACCAAGGTATATGTTTATCAAAATTGATATGATACCTCCCTGAAAACCTGAGCAACGTGGTATTGTATTTTTACACAAAGCTGCTATAATATTATAACGGACATTCTTCACTAGGTGATACACCTCCAGAAACCCCATAAACTGAGCTTAGGTATTTTTTCGTATCAAGCTAGATATTCCCTGTAAAATCCCACAAAGGTCGTCAACATGTTTTGCAGAATAGATATTCCCAGCCCATCCAGTCAAATTCTGATTAGTGCATTTTGCTTTTTAGAAAGAGTAGCAGAATGGTCCTAACCTTACAGGCCGACTGCGGGATATAGATCCCTCTTGAGAGAGGCCAGTAAAGGAGCAGAATGTAACGATCACTCCAGGGATAGTTAGTTCTTAGCGACGGGCAATGATACTTCTCTTCTTCTTATGTTTCTTTCCTTAGTCTTACAATAGCACTAGGCCTCTGCCTACATTGCCAATAGTACAAGACCTCTGTCTTCTATCGGGAACACCTATTATAAGCTTTTTCTAACTCTTCTTTGTGAAGAGCTTTCCTTGGTGTGACAATAATGTTGCAATAAAGATAAAGATTGTAATGGTGTTTTATATTAGTTAAAGTAATAAGTAGGAAAAGTACTTAGAATTCAATCTAATTTTATTTAAACTCGTACCGCCAATACTTGCATATGACGAGCCCCAGGGCCAGGCCCCCAGGTTGTCACATCCCAGATACCACTAACTATGAACTAACTAAACCTCTAACCCCATACTTCAAACATGCCTGCGCCATGCCCCAACATGAACACTAAATACAAAGCCATCAATGGTAAAGAAAAGTCCTCCTCAGCCCAGCCTTCCCGCCAGCCAAGTTACTTGTACAAAATACAAAAGTTCCACTACCACCACCTGAATGTGACCCTGTATAAACCTCCTCAACAGTTGAAACCCACCTGAGCACCCCCACTCAATGATCCCGGGACACTCTGCCAACCACCCCGTCACCTGTCCTCTTCCCCAAACAAAAGAAACACTCAACTTCCAAGCGCGTAGACCCGAGGCAAAGCCAACTTACGGGGCGAAAGGCTCTCTAGCCAAGGGGGTACGAACCATTGTAGAGAATCTGGAGTGCACCGCACTGGCAGTGCAGCCCAAAAACCTCGACAGAAGTAGCCAGAACCAGATAGTCCCCAAGCCGCCAGGACTTGACCGAACAAGCCCTGGTATTCAACTCCTCCTCTAACTCCTCAGTTCGCCCCGCAGGCAGCAAACCCGCCACAGACTCTGTAATAGCCGGTTAGCGGTAGCGAACTGGTGAAGGTGATGATTCTTCCCAGTTGGGGACAAGTGGCACAGGTAAGGTCTGGTCTTGTTTGACCCAGCGCTTCTTGTTTTTCTTCCTCTTCCCGCTCCCAGGTGTAAGTCTGGTAACAGGAGTAAATGGGCCACCCTCATCACTACCAACCACCACAGGAGGGATGCCACCAGAGGCGTTATCCTGACCAGCCACAGGCTTCGCCACAGAGGACTCAGGTACCTGGCCCCACGAAGGGGGTGATACCACCGTAGCTGATGTCACCACACCAGGATCCACCCCACCCAATCCAGGAGCAAGCGCCTCAACTGGCCCCAACAAATCAAGAACTAGTTTACCCATACCACTAACCACAACCGTAGCTGTAGGAGGGGCCGAGATAACAGGTGGCACAACATTCCCTCAAGGGAGCTTCTCCGCTAGACCCTGAGAACTCTCAAGGTCTAGCCTACTCCCCACAACTGAGACTACCGTAGCAACCGAAGTGACCGAGGGGACAGGCAAAGAGGAAATAACCGTGGGAACTTCAGCCACCAACATCGTGAGATAACCGTGATTAATAGCGCGTTCATTCTCAATGGCAGCTGACAAGGCAGATATCTCATTCCCAGCGGGATGAAATCCCCGAGACAGGACAGAAATGTAATGTTGAAGGCGAGAGACTTCGGACTCTAGGGCAAGGTTCTTCTGGACTACACGAGACTGAACCACCCACAAACGTAGAGTGGACATGGCAGAGGGGGCAGAGGCTCGCTTAGCCATTGCGACCGTGAGGGGGCGACCATAGTGAACAACTGAAAGAATAAGTAGAAGGAAGAAAAGACTTCTAGCAAACATAGGAGGAGGTATAACAATGAAGTCCTCAAAAGATGTTCGAAGTTAAAGACTTGAAGCCTATCGTGAGATAGAAATCAAGGTCTCTGATTGGATTGACACCAAACCTTCACTACCGACATGGGGTGAAAGAAGGAGCGACAGTACTTAGAATTCAATAAAATTGTATTTAAACTCATACCACTAACACTGACATATGACGAGTCCTAGGACCGGGCCCTCAGGTTGTTGCATCCCGGATACCACTGACTACGAACTAACTAAACATCTAACCTTGTACCTCAAACATGCCCGGGCTATGCCCCAACATGAACACTAAATACAAAGCCATCAACAGTAAAGAAAAGTCCTCCTTAGCCTAGCCTACCTGCCAGCTAAGTTACCCGTACAAAATACAAGGATTCCACTGCTGCCACCTGAATGTGACCCCGCAAAAACCTCCTCCACAATAATAGCCCACCCAAGCATCCCCACTCAATGATCTTGGGACACCCCGCTGACCACCCTGGCACCCACCCCCATTCCCAACCAAAAGAAACACCCAATGCCCAAAACGCGTAAATCTGAAGGAAAGCCCACTTACAGGACGAGAGCTCCATAGCCAAGGGGGTACGAACCGTCGTAGAGAATCAGGAGGGCACCACACCAGTAGTGCAGTCCAAAGACCTCGACGGAAGCAGCCAGAATGAGATAGTCTCCAAGCCGCCAGCACTTGACTGAACATGTCTAGGTATTCAACTGCTCCTCTAACTCCTCAGCTTGCTCTGCAGTCAGTGAACCTGCCATGGACTCTGTAGTAGCTGGTTTGGGATAGCAAACCGGTGAAGGCTATGACCTTTCTGAGTCAGGGACAAGCGGCACAGGTGAGGTCTGGTCTTGTTTGACCTGGCACTTCTTGTTTTTCTTCCTCTTCCTACCCCTAGGTGCAGGTCTAGTAACAGGAGTGAACAGGCCACCCTCATCACCACCCACTGCCACAGTAGGGACGCCACTAGAGGCGTTACCCTGACCAGCCATGGGCTCAGCCACAGAGGACTCAGGAACCTTCTCCCCCGAAGTGGGTGATACCACCGCAGCTGGTGTCACTACACTAGGATCCACCCCATCCACACCAGGAGTAAGCACCTCAACCAGCCCCGACAAATCAGGAACCGGTCCACCCACACCACCACCTACAACCGCAGCTACTGGAGGGGCTGGGATAACTAGTGGCACAACATTCTCCTGAGGGAGCTCCTCCACTGGACCCTGAGAACTCTCAGGGTCTAGCCCACCTACCCCAACCAAGACCCCTGTAGTAACCGAAGTGACTGAGGGGACAGGCGAAGAGGGGATAACTGTAGGAGCTTCAGCCGCCAACATCGTGAGAGAACCGCGATTAATAGTACGTTCATTCTCGAGGGCAGCCAACAAGGCAGATATCTCTTTCCCAGTGCAATGAAATCACGGAGAAAGGACGGAAATATGATGCCGAAGGTGAGAGACTTCGGCCTCCAGGGTGAAGTTCTTCTCGATGGCACAAGACAAAACTACCGACGAAGGTAAAGCAGATGTGGCAGAGGGGGTGGAGGCTCGCTTAGCCATTATGACCATGAGGAGGCGATGGTAGTGAACAACCGAAATAATAAGTAAAAGGAAGAAAGAACTTCCAGCAAATGTAGGAGGAGGTATAACAATAAAGTTCCCAAAAGGTGTTCGAAGTTAAAGACTTGAAGCCTATCCTGAGATAGAAATCAAGGGCTCTGATTGGATCAAGAGCAAACCTTCATGTCTGATACGGATTGAAAGAAGGAGGAAATGTACTTAGAACAACATATAAAGAACCTATCCTCTGCGGCCGTACTGGCTTCCTTATATAATATTCTTCCTGCTCCAAATCATGTCATCCCAAGTGGTCACATGCTCAAATCCCATGACCTCGTAACCAGGTCATATGCGAAAACATATAAACCAATCATAAGAATATAAACAAGTTCTTCTTATGACCCTAAGAGGTCACATGCACAAAACTGATGACCTCATAACGAGGTTGTATGCAAAATATAAATCATATGTGCAAGGCATACTCGCAAGGCACACTTACCAGGTGCATATCCCATGACTCATAATCAAGTCACATGAGAAGCAAATCATAACATAATAAGTGATATGATCTAAATGAGTCATATGTGTAAAACAATAACATACCTATATCTCATAATTGTGAGTCATGTGAAAACCTTTTCCTTGCCAAGCCACATTCGTGACATTAGCTCCTATCCCCCTAGGCCTGAGTCCCATCAGGACTTTTCTCTGAGCTCTACTAGTTCCGGTCTGGCCAAACCCATAGTCCTCTAAAGCCTATAGAACTTCTCATCTGCTGTTCTCCATCTTACCCTCATCGATTCGAGTGTGAGGTTTGCCATTTCAATTGTGTGCCGCTGATTCTTGTTCAGCTGTCTTAGCTCTGTGATTATTTTATCATTTGCCAAAATTGTAGCCTCGGCCTGGCCAAGTTGTTTCCGGAGTCCTTCAATAGGCCTGTCTAGGCTTCCGACATCTGGTTCCATTTCCGTTGTGGAGTTTTGGGCTCCCCCTTCATTGGACATCATCCTGGAGGCCCTAGCCCTATACCATATTGTGGTGTCTTTTCCTTCCAACTCAGTCTTTATCCTGTTCTTCTGTGAGTAGTATCCCACAGTAATCTTCTTCATCTTGAGCATTTTGCATGTGTTGTTGAAGCACTATATCCAGTACTTTAAAGCATGGTCCGGGTGTGGACCATATTTCTGGTACACTCTCTGGAACCATTCTGAGCCTTTTTCCTCTCTCAACTAGGTGGGACATCTATCGTCGTAATCTACAGTCCAACTCATTGGATTGTGCTATGGATTTCGCTGCGACCTCTCCTCTCATTCTTTGATTTCCTCGTCCATTGGCCCCATGAATGAGTATTTGGGACTTGTAGGTATGTTGTAGTGGGAGCTATTGTCCCATCTCTCATGTGGTTGCAAGGGCGTGGGAATGCTTTCCATGCTATTGTCTTGGTTGAATGTAATCGTCACCTAGGTCGAGCTTGCCTAGATATTGCTGGTGGAAGGCTGAGAGAGTATCTTGTACGATTTCAAAGTTGTGTACATAGTACCAGGTTTTATCGTTCTCAAGTAAGTAACTGGTCCACTTGGCTCGGTATTGGACATTATCGGGGAAGAAGCGGCAATCAACTATCTTGTTGTGTTCGTCTTCTTGTTCGCTGTCAAGTTCAATCTGAGGAGGAGGAATAATCGTTTGTGAGGAGATCTTGTTGTCATTATGTAATTCGCGGAGTGAGATGTGGAATGTGTTGTGTATTCACATTGAGGGAGGAAGATCAAGCTTATAAGCTTAGTTTCCTACTTGTTCCAGTATCTGGAATGGTCTAATTTTCTTGTTGTCTAATTTCTTTGATGGCCGTCTTGTATAGATATTGTGTGGTGGCAACTACACCATATCTCCAGGTTGTACATTTGGCTCAGGTCTTCAGCGCTTATCATATTGTTCTTTTTACCGTTATTGTGCTTGACTCATTTCGTATCGTAACATCTCGTGTAGTTTTCCCATGTCCGTCTTATCTGGTATTATGCCTTCGATTGTATGATATGTGGCTTGACTTTGTAGATGTTGTTTGTAATTTGCAAAGAAGGGTGTTGTTCCTATTGTTTCTTGTTTTCCTTATTGTATATGAACTCAGCCATTGATAACAGCTTATACCAAGAGTCTTATTGATAATTGACAGAGGCCGGTAAATATTGTTTGAGTATTGCATTTACCTATTCTGTTTCTTCATCGGTTTGGTAGTGAAACGCAGTGCTCAGCCAATTTTGTATCTCCATTTTTCCACTTACCTTTTTCCGAAATCCTTATGTGAATAATGTTCCTCGATCCATGATGATATTTTTTGACAGGCCATGCAGTCGGAAGCCTGCTAGAAAGAATGTCTTTATAAAATTCCTCATGTTTATATCCTTTATGACAGGAATAATATGACTTATTTTAGTCAGGCGATCCACCACGACCCGGATACTATTGCAATGTTCAGATGGAGGTAGATCTGTGATGAAATCCATCATAATTGTTTTCCAGAGTCGTTCGGGAACTTCCTTCAATTCCAGTAATCTGTAAGGTACATGTTTAGCTGTTTTTTTCTATTGGCATATATTGCAATTTTTGATATATCTCTTGACATCTTCATATAAACCTGGCCAATAGAATGACCTCATGATGCATTCCATAGTTTTAGCTGTTTCTCCATGTCCTGCCATTCAGATATCATAATGTTGTCGTATAATGTCTGTTCTTATCTTTTCTTTTTCAGCATTCCATTGCTTTCTATCGTACTACATATTTCCATTCTTCCATTGGGATAAACCCA
>NW_003298841.1:900821-909724 GCF_000151645.1 Tuber melanosporum | reverse complement strand
AAGATAGATTTCAAGGTTGCGACCGTACCGAAATGAATTCTTCTGCAAAAGTGAGCAAATATAATAAATGTCAAAAGTCTTAACAGTAGAGTTTGAAGAAACAAAATGGTAAAACTTAATATTGTTAAGCCACAGCTTTTACTCAATTAAGTCCTGATCTCAAGAGGTAGTTGATTGCCAGAGTAGAGGAGAACTCGCATATACTTAAGTAGATTTCATATACTACTAGTTACTCCTCATCACTACTCTGTATTCGCGAGCACCCAGCTCCTTTGGGCTGCCTAGCTAACCTCCACGGGTCGGACCAAATATCCCCTATAGTGAACTAAACTACTCTTGTGGTTTGCTAACATCTACCCGATAGAAGTATTATAGCCACTGCATTTACAATACAATCGCAGGAGTAAAAACTCTTCATATCGTGGACATGTCAGTGGAGAGCTGCCATGTCCAAGTAGATGTGATACCAACTATGGAACTCTCTACCCATATATACTTAGTCTTCTATAAGCATCCGCAGCCCCTGAACATCTATCCAGTTCAACTGTATTCTATATCATTCCGGATAATAGCCACGTAGCTCCCCCAATAGATTCTTTTGGATGTTGACTACCAATAGCAGCTACCCACAGTCAACTCTCCTAGATACATGTCTTATAGTGACCTTAGACTAGTGTCTCAGAGTCCCTAACGATTCTCAAATACTATTACACTTTCGGGACAACGGACTTCGGTTACCTTGCCTACTAGCCTTCCGTAAGCTCACATACTACCTTAGACTTCAAAGTAGTATTACTCTGTCAGTTCTGGTCTGTTTTACGCGGAACTACCTGGAGACTATTCTCCAGGTTCACCTCTACCTACCGATATATCCTGCGGACTGCCTCTGGTCTAATGGACGGCGGGAACGTATACGGTATTATAGGAGGTAAATATTTCCACCTGAAGACATTTACTAGGCTTACAGCAACTCTCCAGGTGGTAGACCATAATGCCAGGGACCTATAACGGGCCCGGAGGGGGGTGTTAGCCACCACATCTCCAAGTTACAGCTTGCTCGGAGCTCAACTGGTTGTGCTGAAGTGATCCGTACAACCTGAGATTCGAATACCTTATGTAGTTTCGCATGATAAACAATCTTGTAACTTTCCCCAAAGTCCTGTATCACAAGTTACTTTCATGGTAGGGTAACTTGGCTTCATAACAGGGTAACCTCTAGCCCAATACAGGGTAACTTTAGTCCGAAGGTAGGGTAACTCTACACGGACTCAGCATTGAGTAATTCAGGATAACTCTCAAATTGACTACTTAGGTTACCCTACTGAGTAGGGTAACTACTGCTCCTTACTAGTACCCGTATACTTCTTAGTATGGTATAGTATACCCAACCCAGGTGCCTAATCAATAGTACCTCTACCCGTTAGACTCTAGCCTACCACCATTCCTACCACAGTAGTCTCTTGATACCAGTATGGGTATAGGTTTAGTTAATTGTAATAGTACTCTGTGGAGTCTTGTTACATTTTCGTTCCTGCAATGCTTCTCTTCTTGCTCGAATTGTTGTCTTTTTCTTTTGCCTTCTTGATTTTCTTTTCTTCGGTTGATCTCAATTCGCTAACTTCCATTGTCACAAAATTGGTGTTCAGTAACAATGTTTCTGTTTTCTGTTTAATCTTTTCATCCTCTTTTGTTTGTAGTTTGTTGCTTGCTATCCGTGTACAAGCATCTGGCTTTCGAGTGTCTTTTCCTGGTTAGTATTCGATCTTGAAGTTGTATTTGCTGAGATGTTCCATCTACCTTATCTGGGGATCCTTCAATTCCTTTGTGGTGCTGAACAGGACCTAGTTGCTGTGATCGGTAAGACCTCAGACCAGATGGTCGTTATTCAAGACATATCTTCCCTATTCTTTTAGTACTTGAATAATTGCCAATAGTTCTTGGTTGGCAACATCCTAGTTGCATTCTGCTGGGGTCATTATCTTGGATCGATAAGACACTGACTTCTATTTTCTCTCTTTACATTGTTGGAACAGTATACCTGCGTACACATATTTTGAGGCATCCGTTTCAATCATCGTTCTTCCATTTAGGTTGATATGGATCAGTATTGGTGCCGATATTAGATGCCTTCTGATAGTATTATATGCTTTTTGTTCTGTTTCTCCCTATTCCCATTTCTTGTCTTTCTTGGTTAGATTATAGAGTAGTTTAGCAAGCCTGCTAAACCCTTCTATAAACTTTCGATAAAAGTTGCAGAATTCCAAAAACCATTTAACATCCGTTTTATAGGTTGGCTTAGCCCAGTCTCAGATTGCTGCTGTTTTGACTGGGTTGACCGTGACTCCGCTTCGCTTGATGATGAATCCAAGATATTCTGTCTCTTCCTTATGGAATTCACTCTTTGTTGGTTTGATCTTTATTCCAGATCCTTATATTGCAGCTATAATGTTGCTGACCTTCCTCTGATGTTATTGCATGTGTTCCGAATAGATGAGTACATTGTCCAGGTATGAGATGCAACATATGTCGAGGTATTTGTTGAGAACCTTGTTGATCTGTTGTTTGAATAAAGCTTGTGCATTGGTTAGCCCAAAGGGCATAACCATGTATTCAAACATTCTGTATCTTGAGGCGAAGGTGGTTTTCCATTCATTTCCTGCTTTTATTCAAGTGTTGTGGTATGCATCCTTGATGTCAAGATTGGTGAAGTATTTTGATGATCATAATCTGTCCAATACTTCTCCAATCAAAGGTCACAGATACTGATCTTTCTTTGTAACCAAGTTGAGTGCTCTGTAGTTAACTGAGAATCTTATTTTTCCATTCGTCTTTTTGACGAATAGTATAGGAGATCCTCCTGACGTGAAGGAGTTTGTGATCCATCCCTTGTTCAAGTTTTACTTGATGTACTTTCTGAGTTCTTCGAGTTCTGCCTCTCCTAGTAGTTATAGCTTCTTGTGGGAAATTTCCTTTAAATTTCCTGTCTTCTGGTACTTATCCAGTTGATCCCATAGTCGATTCAGGGCCTTCTGAGTTGTAGCCCCATGGCTTCTTCTTCTTGAAAGTGGTTTGTGAATTGATGGTATTCTTTTGGAATCAATGCTGTCTATCCCTTTTTGCTCCGATATTTCTTGTCATGGATCGTTAGCTCAGTACTGATGTTGATTTTTGCTAGGACCACTTTCTCATCTTGGTATATCTATTTGAAAACTCCTGTAGTATCTCTTCTTTGATAGTACTATCTAAAGGTCTGTGCTGTGATCTCTTTACTCACAATTCTTTGTGTTGTATCGGACTGGGTTTGCTTGGTACTTTGAAACCCCTTTTCTCCTCTTGCAGTTTCTTCCAGTTGATCCACTTCTTGCAAATCTTCATTGTTGATTTTTCCAATAATCAACTGTGCGATTCAATCACCTTTCTAGACTTTGTAGTCCTCTTGAGCTATGTTGGCCAAGACCATCTTAATTTTACCTGTATAGTTGGCATCGATTACTCCAGCATTGGTCATAAGTCTATGCTTGACTACTAGACCACTATGGGGTGCTCTCTGTCTATAGGTACCATCTGAGTTCAATGGCTATTCCTGTCGCTATCATTGCCTGCCCATTGGCAGGTATCTTGGTCCTCTCGTTGGCATACAGGTCCTGTCCTGCTGCTCTCTTGGAATCCTCGGCAGGCACTTTTGCCTCTTAGTCCAGTGTTTGTATCCAGACTCTCATGTCTTGCTGTATCTCCACGAACTTTGCATACAAAGTTTCTTCTTCCATTTGCCATATTGGTATCGAGTAGACTACAGGCGAACTGTTGAGACATTGTGTCGTACATCATTTACTAGTGAAGGTTTTCTTGTTTTTATTCCAATTAATTGTCGGGTTGTGTCTTGGTAACTATGGCATCTCTAGGACTATCTCATGATTCTTGAGATCTGCTACCTGGAACATTGCCATTCCCCTATAACTGTCAATGTCCACAGGTACTGCCGCTGTATGGGTTACAGGACCCATTGCGCTTGGCTTTCTAACTACTATGTAGACTTGTCTTGCTTTCTTTGCTTTCTTGGTGTAGAGGCCGTAGTTGTCGCAGATTTCCTTGTCAATGAAATCTTCGGTAGCCCGCGAGTTGAGCATTGCATATATTGTTGTTTCTTCGTGCTTTTCATTATATATCTTCATCTTGATCATTACATGATCTCCATCTTCTTCTTCTTATTGTGTGTGTAGTACTATATAGTAGTTTGCTAACTTGATGGATTTTTCAGGTCCACATCTTGGGTCTCCCAAACTACAGTTTACTGGGGATCCTTATCGTTTTCCGCCAGCAGGTCCTCGGCACTCATCTCACAGATAGCGCTTTTCTTCTGAAACTGGTAGCAATTTTTTTCAGCCGCTCTTATTCCTAGGTATCTGTTGTCGGGCCGGCTTCGGAATTCCCGTATCCGATGTCCTGCTTGTCTGTACCTCAAGAAGAGTTTCCTATTCATCTTTCTGGAATATTGTTTCTCGGATAGGTTAAGAGCTAGTCCTGTCCTTGATTTGTCTGATTCCATTGGTTCACCCACGAGTAATACTCTACTCTCGCTTCATGTTGCTTGAGGTCTAAAAGTTCCATTCACATTACTGGATTACTTGACTGTCTTGTGTACTATGATGTTTTCTGAGTTGTTTCGAACCATGTTCAGTTTTCTTTCTTTATTGATCACCCATCTTGCAAATCGTTCCGAGGTGGTATCATGCAAATCGGAAATTTCCTATGCTGCTCGAAGTCTTTCACTACAGTTTCTTAGCCCAATAATGTCAAAGGTGGCATCACTGAATTCTGCCTCCCATTACAGTGGGCGACATTCATTCCAATATACTAAAAACATTTATTTCCCTTGTTGGAGTTGTTCCAACTTTTGTCTTGCCATTTCCTTAGCGTTAGGATCACCCAAGTGTTGGAGGAGGACTGCCTTGAATTCTGCATAGATGACTTATTTCCTTTATTTCCTTCTATCTTAGAAAGCCATGATCCCTTGTCCGGTAAGTCCTCTCAATTGCGATTCCACAAAGGAAATCTTGATCTCATTGTAGTGTTCTCCATATCCCTTGACTGTGAACTATCCTTCACATTGTGCTAAGAATATTTATAGCTTATCTTCAGCTTCTTAGTATGTGTCGGGCTTTTTGGCTTTTAGCCTTTGGACATTTCCTTGGCCTGTATTTCATGTTGCTGCCAGAAATGCCTGAAACTAGTTTCCAGTTATTCCCAGTACACTGGTACCTGGTGCCGGAGGAGCCAGGGCTAGTGGCAATGATACTGCTGATCCTGACATTCTTTCGGGTCATGGAGTTCCTGTTGCAGAGCTATTGACAGGGGATTTATTCTTGGGAGTAACTGGACTTGCTGCTCTCAAGGGCTTGGCTGAAACATGATCTACAGCATAGCTAAATTCTCCTATATTTAGATTTTAATTGTTGATATCGAGATCTCCTTCCCCAACTGGGTTAAAGGAAGCCATCATATATACTTTAGCATCGCATCAGGTAACGCTTTGTAATGTAATGATCCCCTTTGGGATGTTTGGTTCTTGGTGACGGGGAATGATACTTCTCTTCCTCTTCTTCTTCTTAGCTTCTAATAACACTAGGCCTCTGCCTGCGTTGCCGATAGTACAAGACCTTTGTCTTCTATAGGAAATGCCTATGGTACGTTTTTTCTAACTCTTCTTTATGAAGAGCTTTCTCAGCGTAACAATAATAAAGGTCGTGATAATGATAAAGAGCATAAAGATGTTTTATATTTAATAAAGTAGTAAGTAGAAAAAGTACTTAGAACAAAGTGTGAAGAACATAACCTCCTCGGCTATACCGGCTTCCTTATATTGTATTCTTCCCGCTCTAAGTCATGTGACCACTTGAGGTCACATGTGTGAAACCAAATTATAACACACTAGTCATATGACCAAAGAGGTCACATGCTCAAATCCCATGACCTCGTAACAAGGTCATGTGTAAAAACTCATAAACCAATCATAATACAATAAACCAGTCATAAGATCCCAATTGGTCACATGTGCGAAACCCATGACCTCATAACAAGGTCATGTGTAAATCATAAATCATATGCGCAAGGCATACTTACAAGGCACACTCGCCAGGTGCACGTCCCATGACTCAAAATCATGTCATGTTCAAAACAAATTATAATATAATAAGTCATATGACCCAAATGAGTCATATGTAGGAAACAATAACATACCTATGACTCATAATCATGAGTCATGTATAAACCTTTTCCATGCTAAGCCACATTCGTGATACTGAGCTATTCCACCCCAAATGTGATCAAACACTACCTGTAGCTCCTAGTTATCGTGGATACTCAATTTATGTTTCTTGTGAATCAATCTCATGCTGAACTAGTAGTGGCCTCGATCGGCATGAGGAGGGTATCAGATTCCAAAGTGCCGGTAAAGCTGGGTTTGAAGGAAAACAAAGCAACAGAGCGATCAACTTCAGTACTGCATTCTGAATACTGAGCTCGAGGACCTCAAAAAGCAAATCCTAGCGCTCTACAGAACAATTACAAATGCCAAAGAGACTCTGTTGGGGAAACACCATCAGAAAATATCAGTGAAAATCTCCAATTTGAGACAGAATGTCAGAGCTGTCAGACTTAAACAAGTGTGAGATGAATATTACTGGCAATATAATTACTGAGAAATCTGAAATCAACTCAACAATAGAGAGGCTCCCCACTAAAAGTTTTCAACTACTATGCATGATTTTAAACTAACCCTGTATACTCAAATTGTCAGATACTTCTTAGGCCACATGGAGCTTAATATTATCCAAGCTATAGCAAATATTATAGAATTGTACAGCTAGTGGAAGGATTTGCCTCTGTGAAAATACAAAATGTGTTACAGATTGTGTAAACTCCACAATCCACAGCATTCATTTGCATGGCACAGTTCTAATAATGTCAGGGCTAGGTAGGAAAAAAAACATAAAAGTTATACAGACTCCATATTCATATCTCCATTCTTTGACCATGCTGTCGGAGCTCGTACTTATTTTTTTAAGTTCCTTTCACCCAGTTCAGTGACTGCTACAGAATTTTATATCAACCAGCTTTTTAGCTGCTTCCTGCATTGCCCAAAGAGTCATAGATCTTTGTGCTTTGTTCCTGCCAATTCATGACTGTCAAAATCCTGTAGTTTCTACCAACCAATAACGGAAATACAATTGTCTTCTTGTGGAAATCGGGATGGTATTGGATAAATTTCTTGAGTTGCCTAGAGTTATCAGCTAGATATAAATGACTTGGGATATACTTCCAATCTTGATCACTGCTATTTCTTTGGTAGAGAAATAGAATGTAGCTGACAAGGTTCCCTTCTAGGCAGTTCCCTGGGATTAGTCTTGACATCATATCAGGTCGAAATTCATGGTTCCAAGATAGATTGTGTAACTCAAGTCTTGAGTGGTAGGTTTTTTTTCTTACTAGCACATTAGTACAGATCCGTATTCGGACAGGTATACAAATACATACCCAACTACTTCAAAAACTTTCACCTGACTCCGAAGCACCTGAGGTAGACAAATCACGCCAAAATGAAAATTTTGAGAATATTGGGAATACTACCTCCTCACCAACACATACACCTCCAAATTCATGTTAATGCTTAAAGCTTAGAGTAGTAAAAGGACCAGTTTAGGTCCCATCACCCCTGTCAAGACCTATTGGCTACTCCTTCTCCTGGTCTTCAAGTATCACTAATAAGCCCTGGTCACTACCAGTATCCCAGAGGTATTCATTTATTGGAAACTCCCTGCAACTGTACTCACAACTGATTTCTGGTAGAGGGCTCTCTCCACCTCCACTTATACCACCCTCTAACTGCAGGTTGTTGCCAACTATGGCAGATAGTATTTCAAGCTATTGCTTTTTATTATCCCTCTCACACACCACATGGATGTCTAGCTGGCTTTCAATGTCTCCAGAGGTCGGGCTTTTCAGTTGATTCCTCTTAATTCCCCCTACACAGTTGTCCGGTATCTCATTTACCTCCCCACTTGGAGGGTTGTCTTGTATATTTTCGTTGTACTCCCCACCAGGAGGGGTCTTTGGTTGATCCATATTGCCATCTCCACTGGAAGAGGGTTTCAGTTGATTCCCATTATTCTCCCTGGTATAGTTGTCCAGTATTTCATTTCCCTCACCGCTGGGAGGGTTATCTTGCATATTTCCTTTGCCCTTCCTGCCAGTGGAGGTCTTTGGTTGATTCATATCACCATCTTCACCGGCAGAAGGTCTCAGTTGATTCTCAGGCTCATTATCCACCCCAGAGTAGTTGTCCGGTAGTTCATTTCCCTCTCTGTTAGGAGGGCTGTCTTGCGTATCTCCGTTGCCCTCACCACTAGTAGAGGTCTTTGGCTGGCCCTTATTGCCATCTCTATCTGAAAGACCTTGAATATTAATACCAGAACCCTCCACAGTTAGTGTTACAATCTCATTACAATCGTTTTATAGGTATTCGATAAGTACTTCAATACCCTTGTTTCTCAGTCTTTACTCATAACTAATCCCTTTAGCTAGTTTGGAATTTAAGAGGAACATGAATTCATAAGTATAGTATGGGAAGTGTATGTAGGGCAGTGCTAGGATACCGATACTAAACTCATGAACTAGTCTTGACTATCTATGGCCAGCCTTAAACCTATACCTCAGCTTTTGCTTCTCAACACCCTCTATGATCTCCAGTTATCTATCTTGCCCGATATCTTCAGTAGCTGAGGCTAATAGTAAAAGTGATAGTCGCTGCTGACATGCTATCGATTATATTCCTGTATCTGTAATTCTGACTGCCTGATAAAGTTACCAAACTTTCTTCTCCTCCTTTTTTCCGGGTGGGTATTTCA